>NC_035441.2:181725958-182027655 GCF_002127325.2 Helianthus annuus
GACACATTTGAAAATGTTTATTTAAAATTGATTTGAATGCACAAGGCACAAATTCTTTTATAACTTGGGAAAATTATTAAAATCTTGTGAACGTATTACATGTTCTTTTACGTGTTCAGTAGCCCGGATCGTGCCGGGTTAAAGATTAATAGACACACCACATTGCGTAAAACCGTAGTATAGAAACCAACGGCTACGTCTTTTAATTAAATGTCGACAATATATACCGGGTGTACGCCTACACCGGGATGTCGATGGTCGTGGCCATTTCGTAAAATGATGCCAAGGATATCCGGGACAACGGTCATTAACCCCCCAAAGGCTTTTAAGAAACAAAACTGTTTAAATGAGCCGATCACATTACACAATTTAACCACCTCAGCGATGGAAGATATGATGCTCAATCAAGCGGTATTATATACCGTATCCCAAGCCCGCATAGGGGAAATAAGTTAAAAGTATTTACCTTTGCAAGTATATTCCTTAATTTGATTAAATCACCGATAGCTTTTACTGGGGCTCCTAATCTGGAACGAAGGTTTTAATTAACCTCTTAGTATCCTAACGGGTCTTTATATTAGCCGTAGCCTAGACCAGTTGGTTCCGATATATAGATATGGTTTAATCGCGTGAAAGGCGAAAACCGAGAATGGAATGTGATTCTGCCCCAAACAAGTTCAGAGACTTGTTTTATATGGGTTCAATGTTCACACTCTGTATTTTGGGGTCAAAATAATATAGTTTGACCCGTGCCGGCTAATTTATGAAAACTAGTTTCGTAAGTCGAACCGTGCGCGCAATAGGTGAAACGGTTAACCATGAGAGTCTTACGCTTATTTCCTAAGTCAATATGCTTAAAGAGGTTGTGGTATCAGTAGGATACCTTCCGTGATGCCCGTAACGAGTTTAAGTTAATATTACGCCCCGTAGGGGCTTTTCGGTCATTTTAAAGACTTTTAAAGAGCTTTTCGAGTTCTACAGGAAATCTGAGTTTCCCGAACAGTTTGTAAAGTCTAGAATACTTTATTTGTTATTTAAAATTAGTAGTAACTGGAATCGGGTCAAAAGACCTTGTAGAACTCATGTTTTGGCCGAAAAGGGCATATTCGGTATTTACCGAACCGTAGCCATAACCGCAGGTTATGAGCAAGGTAAAAATTATTAAAAATCTTTAAAATTCCAAAAATATTATTTTATAACAGTGGGTAAAGTTTTGGTGACGGAAACTTGGTTTAGATAGGGGTATGCTAATTGCGCCGTTTATTACAAAAGTTTCTTATAAATGCGCTATTTAGCATAACTCTCATTCTAGACCTCGGATTGACGTGAAACTTTAAGGACATGCTTATAATTTAGTAAGCAAGGTTATGGTCCGTTCACATGCCCGAAATACTCGTTTTATTTTTAAAAGGCCGTTACGGTCAACTTTTAGGCGATTAATGGAAATGCGTAAAAGACTCGGACAATTCATGAACCGATCACAGAGGTCTATACCATCATGTAACCTGGTCCTAAGAGAGTCCTAAGGCATATCTATACCTCACTAAAACGGGTCAGAACTGAAGTCAAAGCAAAAGTCAAACTTTTGCGACATTCGGCTTCGAACCGGGTCAATATAGCAAATGGTCGATTCAAATGAGCGTAAACAAGTTTATATACTTAATATCATGTTTTATGAGTGTCAAAACAGATTTCATAGCATATACATTACAGATTATGTATAAAACGGCAAAATAGGTTTCTGTTGACTTTTTAAGTGCATGTTTGACTCGACATTTGACATAGTTAGAGTGGTGATCAGAGGGAACCCTTTTAGGGGTTTATTACCCACATAAATACCAACTCATAACTACTTTTGATCCGACAATTCACTGGACCATCTGTGAATTATCGCTATGACAGCCGTTAGTTACGACGGTTGGGTTTATAAGCTAAATCTATGGAAATACAAGACCACAATGGATGTGAACGACTTACAGAAGTTGTGTCTTGCTTAGAGAGCAGAGAAGAATGCTTGAAAGCTCTTAGAATGATCAGTGAAATGTGTTTTGAGTTGTGTGATTGTTATGAACACAACATGGCTATTTATAGTGAAAAATGAGCTCCAAGATCATTCCACATTGGTCTATACTGATCATGGATGATGGGCAGGTGTCCCATAGAGCTATGGGTCGAGTAGGGGGCGCCCATGCCTCTTTTATTGGCGTTTTGATCATTCACAAGCTCAAAAGGCAAGAAAATACAAGGTTTCTGCATCTGGGCGTCCAATGCGGCCCGCATGGAGGATCCATGCATGTTTTAATGCGGGCCGCCTGAGGTTCAAACTTCAGGCGCGTAAAGGAGGTGGCTCGCGGCCCGCTTTCACTTAACCCGAAACTCAATGCGGGTCGCGAGAGGTTAGATTTTCAAGTTTTTAAAATCTTTTATAATCATTACGAAATCCTGGTAGTTAATAACGAAATCTTTCGTAATTATTAACCTGACCTTTCGGGTTTGAAGGGGTAACTTTGCGGTTTGGCCCTCGGTTAATTACAACTAAGGACCTCGTGTTATTTACCCGCGTTGTTAAGTCCCCGGTTAGTTTATTAATTATTCAGAAAGCCTTAACTTTCATTGTTGACGCTTTTAACCCTTCTCATACGAATTCGATCATAACTTTCTCGTTTTAAAACGGAACTTCGCGGAATTTATACAGTATATTCTAGTGAGCGTATAATACTGTTACAAAGCCTCGGGAGCGTTAAAGGATCACTCAGAGGTATAATTAAACATGTTGACACAGTTAACCCCTGTAGCTTGTAATCTCTCACTTTCTTCCGCGTTTCGCTTCCGTACGATCCATGATTTATTCGTTTGAAGGTACAAGCACCATTTAGGGTTACTATACAGCATATTTACCCTTGTGTGACAATTATAACCCTCGAATTTACATATATTCAAGGTTTGTCAATATTAGTCCTTTATTTAATATCAATGCCACGTGTAAACAAATGACAAGTGTTAACACATTATTGGACACAAAAATTCGAGGTGTTACATCAACCTGTCACACCCCGATTTCCACGTGTATCGCCGGTGGGCCCGGTGGGGGATTACCGTGATGTAGTTGGCAACAATATAGTCAAACCACACAATTATATAAATGCACAGCGGAAGCTTTAAAGATAAATATATACTTCAACCTCTGGTTGTAATATCAAAAGTATTACAGAAGTCGAATGTATCCACAACGGATCAAAATTAATAAAATATTGTTCAATCAGATACGGCATCGAGTTTGCGAGACTATTCGTGATGCTTAGGAAGCTATTACCAGCCAATTTCGTATAGTACCTGCACTTAATCTTTTGGGGAAAAATACGTCAGTTTACACTGGTAAATACATTCAACTGACACATTTGAAAATGTTTATTTAAAATTGATTTGAATGCACAAGGCACAAATTCTTTTATAACTTGGGAAAATTATTAAAATCTTGTGAACGTATTACATGTTCTTTTATGCGTTCAGTAGCCCGGATCGTGCCGGGTTAAAGATTAATAGACACACCACATTGCGTAAAACCGTAGTATAGAAACCAACGGCTACGTCTTTTAATTAAATGTCGACAATATATACCGGGTGAACGCCTACACCGGGATGTCGATGGTCGTGGCCATTTCGTAAAATGATGCCAAGGATATCCGGGACAACGGTCATTAACCCCCCAAAGGCTTTTAAGAAACAAAACTGTTTAAATGAGCCGATCACATTACACAATTTAACCACCTCAGCGATGGAAGATATGATGCTCAATCAAGCGGTATTATTATACCGTATCCCAAGCCCGTATAGGGGAAATAAGTTAAAAGTATTTACCTTTGCAAGTATATTCCTTAATTTGATTAAATCACCGATAGCTTTTACTGGGGCTCCTAATCTGGAACGAAGGTTTTAATTAACCTCTTAGAATCCTAACGGGTCTTTATATTAGCCGTAGCCTAGACCGGTTGGTTCCGATATATAGATATAGTTTAATCGCGTGAAAGGCGAAAACCGAGAATGGAATGTAATTCTGCCCCAAACAAGTTCAGATACTTGTTTTATATGGGTTCAATGTTCACACTCTGTATTTTGGGGTCAAAATAATATAGTTTGACCCGTATCGGCTAATTTATGAAAACTAGTTTCATAAGCCGAACCGTGCGCGCAATAGGCGAAACGGTTAACCATGAGAGTCTTACGCTTATTTCCTAAGTCAATATGCCTTAAAGAGGTTGTGGTATCAGTATGATACCTTCCGTGATGCCCGTAACGAGTTTAAGTTAATATTACGCCCCGTAGGGGCTTTTCGGTCATTTTAAAGACTTTTAAAGAGCTTTTCGAGTTCTACAGGGAATCTGAGTTTCCCGAATAGTTTATAAAGTCTAAAATACCTTATTTATTATTTAAAATCAGTAGTAACTGGAATCGGGTCAAAAGACCTTGTAGAACTCACGTTTTGGCCGAAAAGGGCATATTCGGTATTTACCGAACCGTAGCCATAACCGCAGGTTATGAGCAAGGTAAAAATTATTAAAAATCTTTAAAATTCCAAAAATATTATTTTATAACAGTGGGTAAAAGTTTTGGTGACGGAGACTTGGTTTAGATAGGGGTTATGCTAATTGCGCCGTTTATTACAAAAGTTTCTTATAAATGCGCTATTTAGCATAACTCTCATTCTAGACCTCGGATTGACGTGAAACTTTAAGGACATGCTTATAATCTAGTAAGCAAGGTTATGGTCCATTCACGTGTCCGAAATACTCGTTTTATTTTTAAAAGGCCGTTACGGTCAACTTTTAGGCGATTAACGGAAATGCGTAAAAGACTCGGACAATTCATGAACCGATCACAGAGGTCTATACCATCATGTAACCTGGTCCTAAGAGAGTCCTAAGGCATATCTATACCTCAATAAAACGGGTCAGAACTGAAGTCAAAGTAAAAGTCAAACTTTTGCGACATTCGGCTCCGAACCGGGTCAATATAGCAAATGGTCGATTCAAATGAGCGTAAACAAGTTTATATACTTAATATCATGTTTTATGAGTGTCAAAACAGATTTCATAGCATATACATTACAGATTATGTATAAAACGGCAAAATAGCTTTCTGTTGACTTTTTAAGTGCACGTTTGACTCGACATTTGACATAGTTAGAGTGGTGATCAGAGGGAACCCTTTTAGGGGTTTATTACCCACATAAATACCAAATCATAACTACTTTTGATCTGACAATTTACTGGACCATTTGTGAATTATCGCTATGACAACCGTTAGTTACGACGGTTGGGTTTATAAGCTAAATCTATGGAAAAACAAGACCACAATGGATGTGAACGACTTACAGAAGTTGTGTCTTGCTTAGAGAGCAGAGAAGAATGCTTGAAAGCTCTTAGAATGATCAGTGAAGTGTGTTTTGAGTTGTGTGATTGTTATGAACACAACATGGCTATTTATAGTGAAAAATGAGCTCCAAGATCATTCCACATTGGTCTATACTGATCATGGATGATGGGCAGGTGTCCCATAGAGCTATGGGTCGAGTAGGGGGCGCCCATGCCTCTTTTATTGGCGTTTTGATCATTCACAAGCTCAAAAGGCAAGAAAATACAAGGTTTCTGCATCTGGGCGTCCAATGCGGCCCGCATGGAGGATCCATGCATCTTTTAATGCGGGCCGCCTGAAGTTTAAATCCAGGCGCGTATCTTAGGTGGCTCGCGGCCCGCTTTCACTTAACCCAAACTCTAATGCGGCCCGCGAGTGGGTAGATTTTCAGGTTTTTAAAATCTTTTATAATCATGAACAGAATCTGGTAATTAATAACGAAATCTTTCGTAATTATTAACCTGACCTTTCGGGTTTGAAGGGGTAACTTTGCGATTTGGCCCTCGTTTAATTACAACTAAGGACCTCGTGTTATTTACCCGCGTTGTTAAGTCCCCGGTTAGTTTATTAATTATTCTGAAAGCCTTAACTTTCATTGTTGACGCTTTTAGCCCTTCTCATACGAATTCGATCATAACTTTCTCGTTTTAAAATGGAACTTCGCGAAATTTATATATTGCATTCTAGTGAGCGTATTATACTGTTACAAAGCCTTGGGAACGTTAAAGGGTCACTCAGAGGTATAATTAAACATGTTGACACAGTTAACCCCTGTAGCTTGTAATCTCTCACTTTCTTCCGCGTTTCGCTTCCGTACGATCCATGATTTATTCGTTTGAAGGTACAAGCACCATCTAGGGTTACTATACAGCATATTTACCCTTGTGTGACAATTATAACCCTCGAATTTACATATATTCAAGGTTTATCAATATTAGTCATTTATTTAATATCAATGCCACGTGTAATCAAATGACACGTGTTAACACATCATTAGACACAAAAATTCGAGGTGTTACATCCTCACCCCCTTAAAATAAATCTCGACCCGAGATTTACTCAAATAAATAGGGGTACTTTTCTTTCATTGTGGCTTCGACTTCCCACGTATATTCGGGACCTCTACGAGCATCCCATTTGACCTTTACAATCGGTACGTGCTTTCTTCGAAGCTTCTTCACCTGTCGATCTTCAATCGACAAAGGTTTTTCTACAAACTTTAAGCTCTCATCTATATGCACATCTGTGTGTGGAATCACCAATGATTCATCGGCGAAGCACTTTTTGAGATTGCAGATGTGGAACACATTGTGAATTCCATTGAGCTCTTCAGGCAAGTTCAACTTATAGGCAACTGACCCGACACGTTCAATGACCTCAAAAGGTCCTATGTACCTCGGACTCAGCTTGCCCTTCTTGCCGAAATGCATCACCCCTTTCCAGGGCGACACTTTAAGCAACAACTTTTCACCTACTTCAAAGTGAAGGTCCTTACGCTTCGGATCAGCGTAGCTTTTCTGCCTATCACGGGCAGCCTTGAGACGTTCCCGTATCTGGACAATCTTGTCCGTTGTCTGGAAAACTATCTCTGGTCCCGATCTACATTTCCTACCGTATAATGCCTCGAAAGGCGCAGCCTTTATGCTGGTATGGTAGCTATTATTGTAGGAGAATTCGATTAGGTGTAGATTCTTATCCCAGTTACCACCTAAATCGATCGCACATGCACGAAGCATGTCTTCTAACGTCTGGATAGTACGCTCACTTTGACCGTCCGTCTGTGGATGGTAAGCCGTACTGAAGTTCAAACGCGTACCCAAAGATTGCTGGAAACTCTTCCAGAAATGTGACGTGTATCTAGTATCCCTGTCGGAGATAATAGACACAGGTATGCCGTGTAAGGCTACAATCTTATCAACATACAGTTGGGCTAACATATCGGAGCTATACGTCTCCTTGATGGGTAAGAAATGAGCTGATTTAGTCAGCCTATCGACTATGACCCATATCGTGTCGTTTCCCTTCCTGGTTTTCGGTAACTTGGTAATAAAATCCATAGTTACACATTCCCACTTCCACTCGGGAAGCTCAGGCTGTTGTAGCAAGCCAGACGGCTTTTGGTGCTCGGCTTTGACTTGAGCACAAGTCAAGCACTTTGCTACATGCGCGGCCACGGACTTTTTCAAGCCTATCCACCAATAGTTTGCCTTTAAGTCATGATACATTTTGTCGGCTCCAGGATGGACCGAATATTTGGAACTATGGGCTTCCTGGAGGATAACATCTCGTAGTCCTCCATAAATCGGAACCCATATACGTCCGTTCAGTCTAAGGATTCCATCCTTGCTAAGAGTCAACTGTTCCTCAGTTACTCTTAACTTTTCATTAGGATAATTAGCTTCCAACACAGCTTCTCACTGTGCAGCTAATATCCTTTCAATTAAATTGTTCTTGACCTCAATGCTCTTGGCATTGATTCGAATAGGTTTTACCCTTTCTTTTCTGCTCAGGGCATCAGCGACTACATTCGCCTTGCCGGGATGGTACCTGATCTCGCAATCATAGTCATTCAAGGTTTCCATCCAACGGCGCTGCCTCATGTTCAACTCCTTCTGGTTGAACAGGTGCTGGAGGCTTTTGTGATCAGAATAAATCACAAATTTAATACCATAAAGGTAATGCCTCCACAATTTCAGTGCAAATACAACGGCACCCAACTCCAAGTCATGGGTGGTGTAATTCTTTTCGTGCACCTTTAGTTGTCTTGAAGCATAGGCAATCACCTTGCCCTTCTGCATAAGCACACACCCCATGCCTGTGTGTGATGCGTCGCAGTAAACTACGAATTCATCTGTACCTTCAGGTAGTGTCAACACAGGTGCGTTGCTTAGCTTCTGCTTCAGAACTTCGAAGGACTCTTGCTGCTTTGGGCCCCAAATAAATTTTTCTTTCTTCTTGGTTAGGGAAGTCAGGGGCGCAGCAATCCTTGAAAAATTCTCAATAAATCTCCTGTAGTATCCTGCTAATCCCAGGAAACTACGAATTTCGGTAGGCGTCTTTGGCTCTTGCCAGTTCATGACTGCCTCTACCTTAGCGGGATCCACTTGGATACCACGCTCACTTACAACGTGACCTAAAAACTGAACCTCTCGTAGCCAGAATTCACATTTCGAGAATTTGGCGTAGAGTTTCTCCCGCTGTAGTAATTCGAGAATGCAACGGAGGTGTTTCTCGTGGTCAGCTTGGCTTTTAGAATATATAAGAATATCGTCGATGAAGACTATGACAAATTTGTCCAAGTACGGCTTGCAGACGCGATTCATGAGATCCATGAACGCAGCCGGTGCATTTGTGAGCCCAAATGGCATCACTAGGAACTCGTAATGACCGTAGCGAGTCCTAAATGCTGTCTTGTGCACGTCTTCGTCTCTGACCTTTAGCTGATGATAGCCCGATCTCAAGTCGATCTTCGAAAAGTAGCTCGCTCCTTGCAGCTGATCGAACAGATCGTCGATCCTTGGCAAAGGATATCTATTCTTTATGGTAACTTTGTTCAGCTCACGGTAATCGATGCACAACCGCATCGATCCGTCCTTCTTCTTTACAAATAGGACAGGTGCTCCCCAGGGAGACGAACTAGGTCTGATAAAACCTTTTGCCAACAATTCATCCAACTGGGTTCTTAGTTCCTTCATTTCAGTAGGAGCTAGCCTGTAAGGTGCTCTAGCTATAGGAGCTGCTCCTGGTATGATATCTATTCTGAATTCCACTTGTCTATCTGGTGGTAAACCAGGTTGTTCTTCGGGGAAGACCTCAGGATATTCAGAAATGACAGGAAGATCCTCTATCTTCGGCTTGGGTTCTTCAATTATCACCTGAGCCATGTAAATGACACAGCCTCTGTTCAAACATCTAGAAGCTTTGAGCATAGATACGTCCTCGGGCAATCCGTACTGCGTATCTCCTCGAATGGTAAGCGATTCACCACTCGGAGTCTTTAATACTATATGCCTTTTGCCGCAAATGATTTGGGCCTGATTACGGGATAACCAGTCCATGCCTAGAACGATGTCGAAACCCGCTAGTTTGAAAGGAAGTAGAGATAGAGGAAAAGAATGGTTCTTAATGGACATTTCACATCCCTCTAGAATAGTGGAGACGGTTTCTATCGTGCCGTCTGCTAACTCTACCTCGTATTTCACATCTAGGGTTTTGATAGGCACATTTAATAGTTGGCAAAATTTTTGGTCTACAAAGGATTTATCGGCGCCTGAATCGAAAAGTACTCTTGCAAATATATTATTTACGAGAAAAGTACCTGTAAGCACATTGTCGTTCAGCACAGCCTCCTTCGCATCCATGCGGAAGACTCTAGCATTAGTCTTCTTGGTCTCCTCCGCCTTTTTGGCGTTCTTAGGGCAGTTGCTCTTGATATGCCCCTTTTCATTGCAACCGTAGCAGGTTGCATCCTTGATCTTCTTGCAATCCACGGTCTTATGATCCTTGGACTTGCACAGTCCACAGGCAAAAGTCTTTGGCTGAGACTGTGAATTTGACCCAAACCTACATTTCCCAGAGTGGGGTTTCTTGCAGATCTTGCAATTGGGTCTTTTACCAGCTTGCCCATCTTTCTTCGTCTCCGACCCTCTTTTGCCATCACCGTTTCCACGGTGCTTCTTTCCTGACCTTCGTGAGGTATCATCCTCACGTTTCCTCTTCTCAGCCTCCTTGCTCCTTAGCGTCCTCAGACGGACAGCATCTAATGTGAGAGACAAGGAGAGGTCAGTAACTGACCTGAAGGTCGTCGGCCGAGAGGCCTTCACGCTAGCCTTTATCGCAAGCTCCAAGCCCCCAATGAAACGGGCGATTCTTCTAGACTCTGGTGTCACAAGGTACGGAACCAGGCGAGACATCGTATTGAAGCTCGTCAAATAAGCCTGGCAGTCTAGGTTCGTCATCACCAGTGACACAAAGTCAGCCTCGATCTTCTCAACCTCATGCTGAGGGCAGTAGTTTTCCTTAATGAGAGCAATAAATTCCTCCCATGTCATCTTGTACAGAGCAGACTTACCCGATGCTTGTACCAACGCTCTCCACCATGCTAGGGCCTCGCCCTTAAATGACTGGGACACAAACTTCACCACATCCTTCTCTGCGCACCCACTGATGTCCACAATAGTGTCCATCTCATCCAGCCAGGTGATACAATCCACAGCACCCTTCTCCCCTGTGAATTCCTGGGGCTTACAAGATACAAAATACTTGTAGGTGCAACCCTTGGCACCGGATGCATCAGTGTATTCTCGTTCACGACGAATACTATTCTCAGCTGACGAGTGGTTATCATCATCTTTCTTGGGTTTGGAGAGTGGTTTGGATTGTGACTTTGGTTTGGAGGGTGGTTTTGACACGGTTCTGCCTTGGGACTCAGTATATTGACGATCCAGAGCTGCCTGAACAGCATCGTCAATTAGAGCCTTTAACTGTGCGCCTGTCAAATGCACTGGCGCATTGTCGTAGTCATCTTCATTTGTATGGCTATTCTCTCCATTGGGATCCGCCATTGTAACTTGAATCTGTTACAGAAGATAACAAAATTTTATTCAGGAGATTATTATATAATTGTCTTTTATGACAATTTGTCAACCATGGTAACAGAGACCATATTTGGTTAACTTATTACTCATTTAATCTTAGGATTTGAATATATCCTATTTTAGCTATATCAATAATATTGGCGGCATAAAGCCTAATCATGAGGATGTTTTATAATATTAGCCGAGATTTCAGAGAATCAAAGGCATAGAGGTTTGAACCGTAGTTCTCTTACCCCTTTCTGGCAGGGAGTCATAGACCACCACAGTCTTTTGTCTTTATAAGACAATTATTACGGCCCATAGGCACTACACCACTAATGGATGTTTTAATAAGGTTGGCCCGTAGGCACTATATCACTTAATGGATGTTTTAATAAGATTTGGCCCGTAGGCACTACATCACTAATGGATGTTTTAATAAGATTTGGCCCGTAGGCACTACATCACTAATGGATGTTTTAATAAGATTTGGCCCGTAGGCACTACATCACTAATGGATGTTTTAATAAGATTGGCCCGTAGGCACTACATCACTAATGGATGTTTTAATAAGATTGGCCCGTAGGCACTACATCACTAATGGATGTTTTAAATAAGTGATCATCTCTATTGATGATTTAACCCATGATTTATAAATCATTTAGTTGGGTCTTTTTAAAATCCTTTAAAGGATTATTGTATAAGAATGACGTGTGTGATTTTAACGAATCACATCTGCCATGAATGTCAACATGCTTGCAGAGGTTAACAGGGAATCTGAATCTTTTAATTTGGTCGTACCATCTTGGCCGGATCTTAAAAGACACCTGGCTAGGTTTCACTCGTAAGATTCTTTATTTAGGCAGATCAATTTAAAAGGAATGGTTTTGATACATATTAAAACAAAATTCATAACATACATTCCATAATCTTAAATACAATCACACATTGCCCTAAATGGGTCTTTCAAATAGTACATACCTCCATAGAGGTTTAAAATAAGTGACAAGTCCACGCAGGGACTAATATAAGATAGGTGTCCATGCAAGGACTAAAAGATAAGTCCACGTAGGGACTGAAATACGGTAAATGTCCTCGCAGGGACTTATTTCAAAGTAGAAATTACATTAGTACAACTATTAAGAGCTAGTGGTCACGTTTCTTCTTTTTGCCCTTTAGTAGGTTCGCCAAGCCTTTGAGAAATCCTCGGTGGCTCTTTTTCTCTTCCTCGAACTCTCTCTCCACACGATCTAGTCGATGGAGTATCTCTTCCTATTCAGGAGGAGAGAATCGTGGTTATGGCGCTTGTTGCGGAACTAGAGGTCTGGGAGGTATTGGATACCCATGAGCTGAGTAGTCCGGTGCTCCCATGTTCCCATGAGCTCCGTCAGGGTAGCGTGCATTATATCTAGCCGACACCACATATGGGTCGCGCTCATAATTGTAGTTGTAATGTGCTTGCGACGGTTCGAACGGGTTGTAAGCCGTTGGACCCGTGTAAGCAGGTATGGGTTGGTCGTACCCAAATGGTGGCGAATTTGGTGCAGCTGGTGCGGAGTTCGCCTCCTGTATAGGACTTGAAGGTCCTTCTTCTTGTAGTGGCGGATAGTGGCTACTACTAGAGTGTCGAGGGGTGCTGAAGTGGATACCCCCTCCTCCTCGTGTGGACATACGAGCATTTGTCCTCCTACGCCTTGGCGGATCAGGCATTACTGGTTGTGCCGGTGGCGGAGGTGGTGGCGTAACTGCCACAAAGCGTGAATCCTCAGAGGGATCCTGTGGATGTCGCGGTTGTTGTGATGTCTGTTGAGGTGGTGTGTAGTACCACTCATGTCGGTCGAACAACGCTTGGAAACTATCTGGTCCCTGATAGGGTGTGCCATGGAAGGATGACCCATCAGAGACTTCTATCGGATGCGTGGGCGTACCACGAGCAGGTTCTGTTGGATCAGTATCTTCATCCATATGGTCTTCGGAGAAGTGATCTTGTGGCCCTAATGGAACAAAGCCTGAAGGTTCCTGTATGTAGTCAGCTGGATTAAACTGACCTATGAAGTATGGAGTAGGGTCGTCGTAATTTCGGTGCGATACCGAACGTTGTAGAGGTATGAAGGAAGGTTGTGGGTTGTTGGGATCATTCTCTGAGTTTGGCCCAAAGGAGTGCCGGTACGATGGCGTCGAGCTGTGCGAGGTGGAATGCCTCGCGGGTTCGTAAAGGTCTCTTCGCCTCTGTGGTTCTTCACTCCTTGTAGTCGAAGGAGCTCGCGTACCAGAAGGTCCGGCTTCGTGATCGTGATGAGTAACGATCTCTCCTCTGCCTCTTCTTCCCCTTCCTCTTCCTCGGAATATTACTGGCGGCATGTTTCCTGCTTTATAAAACTTTAAATACCAATAATAAAAGAAAAAGACAAAATTGGAATAACAATTCGAATTTGTCCAAAGTTCTTGTCTAGACTCAAGTATGTGCAATTGTGTCACTGAGATTAAACACATTGCCTAACGTGTTTAATTCACTCAATGTTGGCTCTGATACCAACCTGTCACACCCCGATTTCCACGTGTATCGCCGGTGGGCCCGGTGGGGGATTACCGTGACGTAGTTGGCAACAATATAGTCAAACCACACAATTATATAAATGCACAGCGGAAGCTTTAAAGATAAATATATACTTCAACCTCTGGTTGTAATATCAAAAGTATTACAGAAGTCGAATGTATCCACAGCGGATCAAAATTAATAAAATATTGTTCAATCAGATACGGCATCGAGTTTGCGAGACTATTCGTGATGCTTAGGAAGCTATTACCAGCCAATTTCGTATAGTACCTGCACTTAATCTTTTGGGGAAAAATACGTCAGTTTACACTGGTAAATACATTCAACTGACACATTTGAAAATGTTTATTTAAAATTGATTTGAATGCACAAGGCACAAATTCTTTTATAACTTGGGAAAATTATTAAAATCTTGTGAACGTATTACATGTTCTTTTATGCTTTCAGTAGCCCGGATCGTGCCGGGTTAAAGATTAATAGGCACACCACATTGCGTAAAACCGTAGTATAGAAACCAACGGCTACGTCTTTTAATTAAATGTCGACAATATATACCGGGTGAACGCCTACACCGGGATGTCGATGGTCGTGGCCATTTCGTAAAATGATGCCAAGGATATCCGGGACAACGGTCATTAACCCCCCAAAGGCTTTTAAGAAACAAAACTGTTTAAATGAGCCGATCACATTACACAATTTAACCACCTCAGCGATGGAAGATATGATGCTCAATCAAGCGGTATTATTATACCGTATCCCAAGCCCGTATAGGGGAAATAAGTTAAAAGTATTTACCTTTGCAAGTATATTCCTTAATTTGATTAAATCACCGATAGCTTTTACTGGGGCTCCTAATCTGGAACGAAGGTTTTAATTAACCTCTTAGAATCCTAACGGGTCTTTATATTAGCCGTAGCCTAGACCGGTTGGTTCCGATATATAGATATAGTTTAATCGCGTGAAAGGAGAAAACCGAGAATGGAATGTGATTCTGCCCAAAACAAGTTCAGAGACTTGTTTTATATGGGTTCAATGTTCACACTCTGTATTTTGGGGTCAAAATAATATAGTTTGACCCGTATCGGCTAATTTATGAAAACTAGTTTCATAAGCCGAACCGTGCGCGCAATAGGCGAAACGGTTAACCATGAGAGTCTTATGCTTATTTCCTAAGTCAATATGCCTTAAAGAGGTTGTGTTATCAGTAGGATACCTTCCGTGATGCCCGTAACGAGTTTAAGTTAATATTACGCCCCGTAGGGGCTTTTCGGTCATTTTAAAGACTTTTAAAGAGCTTTTCGAGTTCTACAGGGAATCTGAGTTTCCCGAATAGTTTATAAAGTCTAAAATACCTTATTTATTATTTAAAATCAGTAGTAACTGGAATCGGGTCAAAAGACCTTGTAGAACTCACGTTTTGGCCGAAAAGGGCATATTCGGTATTTACCGAACCGTAGCCATAACCGCAGGTTATGAGCAAGGTAAAAATTATTAAAAATCTTTAAAATTCCAAAAATATTATTTTATAACAGTGGGTAAAAGTTTTGGTGACGGAGACTTGGTTTAGATAGGGGTTATGCTAATTGCGCCGTTTATTACAAAAGTTTCTTATAAATGCGCTATTTAGCATAACTCTCATTCTAGACCTCGGATTGACGTGAAACTTTAAGGACATGCTTATAATCTAGTAAGCAAGGTTATGGTCCATTCACGTGTCCGAAATACTCGTTTTATTTTTAAAAGGCCGTTACGGTCAACTTTTAGGCGATTAACGGAAATGCGTAAAAGACTCGGACAATTCATGAACCGATCACAGAGGTCTATACCATCATGTAACCTGGTCCTAAGAGAGTCCTAAGGCATATCTATACCTCAATAAAACGGGTCAGAACTGAAGTCAAAGTAAAAGTCAAACTTTTGCGACATTCGGCTCCGAACCGGGTCAATATAGCAAATGGTCGATTCAAATGAGCGTAAACAAGTTTATATACTTAATATCATGTTTTATGAGTGTCAAAACAGATTTCATAGCATATACATTACAGATTATGTATAAAACGGCAAAATAGCTTTCTGTTGACTTTTTAAGTGCACGTTTGACTCGACATTTGACATAGTTAGAGTGGTGATCAGAGGGAACCCTTTTAGGGGTTTATTACCCACATAAATACCAAATCATAACTACTTTTGATCTGACAATTTACTGGACCATTTGTGAATTATCGCTATGACAACCGTTAGTTACGACGGTTGGGTTTATAAGCTAAATCTATGGAAAAACAAGACCACAATGGATGTGAACGACTTACAGAAGTTGTGTCTTGCTTAGAGAGCAGAGAAGAATGCTTGAAAGCTCTTAGAATGATCAGTGAAGTGTGTTTTGAGTTGTGTGATTGTTATGAACACAACATGGCTATTTATAGTGAAAAATGAGCTCCAAGATCATTCCACATTGGTCTATACTGATCATGGATGATGGGCAGGTGTCCCATAGAGCTATGGGTCGAGTAGGGGGCGCCCATGCCTCTTTTATTGGCGTTTTGATCATTCACAAGCTCAAAAGGCAAGAAAATACAAGGTTTCTGCATCTGGGCGTCCAATGCGGCCCGCATGGAGGATCCATGCATGTTTTAATGCGGGCCGCCTGAAGTTTAAATCCAGGCGCGTATCTTAGGTGGCTCGCGGCCCGCTTTCACTTAACCCAAACTCTAATGCGGCCCGCGAGTGGGTAGATTTTCAGGTTTTTAAAATCTTTTATAATCATGAACAGAATCTGGTAATTAATAACGAAATCTTTCGTAATTATTAACCTGACCTTTCGGGTTTGAAGGGGTAACTTTGCGATTTGGCCCTCGGTTAATTACAACTAAGGACCTCGTGTTATTTACCCGCGTTGTTAAGTCCCCGGTTAGTTTATTAATTATTCTGAAAGCCTTAACTTTCATTGTTGACGCTTTTAGCCCTTCTCATACGAATTCGATCATAACTTTCTCGTTTTAAAACGGAACTTCGCGAAATTTATATATTGCATTCTAGTGAGCGTATTATACTGTTACAAAGCCTTGGGAACGTTAAAGGGTCACTCAGAGGTATAATTAAACATGTTGACACAGTTAACCCCTGTAGCTTGTAATCTCTCACTTTCTTCCGCGTTTCGCTTCCGTACGATCCATGATTTATTCGTTTGAAGGTACAAGCACCATCTAGGGTTACTATACAGCATATTTACCCTTGTGTGACAATTATAACCCTCGAATTTACATATATTCAAGGTTTGTCAATATTAGTCCTTTATTTAATATCAATGCCACGTGTAATCAAATGACACGTGTTAACACATCATTGGACACAAAAATTCGAGGTGTTACAAGCGCACTAATGATTAAAATGAAATAAGGAGATATGTGGTTATGCAACCGTCTTTTGTATAATGTGTAAAGCAAAAGACACAAGAGTTATCACAGTTTTAACATATTATTGATTCCGAAATAAACTTTGTATAATGCGTTTGGATGCACCATCTTGTGTCAGCAATCATCTCTCATCACTTTCGTATCTATGCACGTGTATATTACAAACACATCGGCATCCAAATGCTTACCCTATTTAAATTGTACCCAGTCTTCCTTTTTACAATAGTTTAAGTTCTTATGTTGATGTTATATTGTACTTGTAACCACACAAATGTAATCTACAAAAACAAGATATAAGAAAACGACATAGTTTTAAAACATAACCGTTACATTTTAGTCTAGTTTTTGTATTTCCTTTTTCCTTTGTGATGAGGTTCTGGAAAGATGCAACTCTTGTGACCGACATCTTACAGATATATATATATATATATATATATATATATATATATATATATATATATATATATATATATATATATATATATATATATATATATATATATATATATATATATATATAGGGGATGGATCATGAAAAAACTAGTTTAAATGAGAAAACCAAACTAACTAAAAAAGTCTAAAAAACATACCAATTTTTTATTAAAAATCGCTATTTTTTATGTATGAAAATAACCCACCCCCCACCGACACCCCCCAAAAACCTAACCCCCCCCCACCCCCTCCCGAAAACCAAAAACTAAACCCTAAACATAAACCCGAAAAAAACCTAACCCCCCCCCCCCACACACACACACACCCAAAAACCTAATCTTAAACCTCCAAAAAACCTAACCCTAAAAGCTATACTAGACTCAAAAGCTAATTTTAAGCATGTAATGCACATGTGTAGTACACATATAATGCACATATGCAGTAGAAAAAAAAATTCGAAATTTTTTTTCATACATAAAAAATAGCGATTTTTTAATTAAAAATTATAAATAAAAATTTGGTATGTTTTAAGGCTTTTTTAGGTTTTTTTTAGTTAGTTTTCTAGTTTTCTCATTTATATGTAGTTTTCTCATGATCCTCTCCCTATATATATAGGGTGGGGCTCTAGAGTTAACAATAGTGTATTTGTGAACTACGTGAACAAATCCTGGTCATTGATTTACACTTGTGTATTGATAATAATCAAAGGCTAAGATTAGTTCACTAGTATTCACAATTAAGGAGGATGTTCACAAATGAACCTAACCCTACATATATATATATATATATATATATATATATATATATATATATATATATATATATATATATATATATATATATATATATATATATATATATATATATATATATATATATATATATATATACTGAACAACAACCACTTTATATATAAATATGGGACTGGAAAAGAGTACAAACAAAGAAAAGGGACATACCCCAACAACTAACAACTGCTGCAATTACAAAAGGTCTACAACATCAAACAAGACCCAATAAAAACTTATTACAATAAGTCAATAAAGATTATTGTGTTTTGAAATATGTTTAATTATTTTATATAGATTTATCACGACAGAGTCAATTAAACAATCAATGGATAGAAGGTAATAGGGACGCCAAATGCACACGAATCTAACAGGAAAACCTAAAACGCAAAACATTTGATACGCGTAATAGGATGTGCATGTGATATGAGATTAGTTTGAAAGATTTTTTTGTGGGTAAGACAAAGGAATGGTATTAGACGATACCACCCGATTACACGGAACATGCATACATGTTATCGAACCATACCCATGAACCTTTTTTCCTCTCTTTTTGTTTTTGTTCTTTTAAGGGCGGCTTAACATTAAAAAAACACACCTAGCAAGACACCAGGACGAATAAAAAATCACATGCATAATAGTGGAATTTTAAACCACTCGGTTTAAGACATTTTGCCTTTCTGGTTCCTACCACTATATATATCAAATGAAAGAAAATGCATAATATCATCAAAAAGCATTTGTTTGTTGTGACGATTCTTCATAAATACGACGTCATTTCTGAATCTCCATAACGCCTACCGAGTGATGAAATAATCGACCCAGTTAAATCTTTTTTGTGATTTTGAATTTTCAAAACTTCTAACCACTCCATTATTTCGGTCGGGCTAGACGATGTCAACATCAGAAGGCCAACCCACGACATAATAAGACACCAAATCCAAGTAGCAACCGAACAAACCCCAAAAGCATGATCATTAGTATCCACAAAGACATTGCATAACACATTTAGGACAACTATACCATCTCCCGCCAAATTTACTCTAGTTGGAAGCCTATTAGTCAACACCCGTCATGCATAACTATTAACTTTTATGGGAATAAACTTAAACAAAATAGTCTTTCGAAGTCCCGTCGTAAGAAGATGCTAATCAGTAACCTTCCTAATAACTTTAACCGAGAATTCTACCATATCCCCAAACTTCCAAACCAACCTATGCGGAACTCCACCCAACACAAAATGTTCTATGAGTACTACCAAATTAAAAGTTGCCACTTTCTATATCACCCTGAATCGGTCTTCACTGGTTCCAAGAAAGACCATCAACTCGTTGACTAACTAAAAACATTGTTTATTCATCTCCAACGCATATAACCTAGGAAAATTTTAAGCCAAAGGAACTCCCATCACCCAACAATCTATCCAAATCTTGTATCTTGACCATTACTTACCTCTATATGAATAGCCGAAAGAAGAACTACTATTTTTTCTCTCCTTTTCTTTTTCTTTTGTCATTGTGTAGTAAAATAATCTCTTGATCCGGTACAAGCTTTATAGTTTTTATAATTATATTTTTCTTAGAGTTAATTGCCCGGATAGTCCCTGTGATTTTCCAGTTTTTCATCTTTAGTCCCCAACTTTTTAAAATAGCATGTGTGCTCCCTATGGTTTGCTCACTTATTACTCGGATAGTCCCTGGATTGGATGATAGTTAGTTTGCTCAGTTAATTTTGTATGAAATGTCATAACTACCCTTTATACATAAGTTTAAAAAACAAAAATTAATTAATAAATAGCATGGGACCCACTCACCCCACCACTACCCAACCCCCCTTCTCTACCCAAACCTGCAAACTCACTTCCTTCACCCTTCTTTCACCCACCATCCACTCATCACCACCTTCCACAAACCTCCGACCACCACCCCCCATAACCTCCAGCCACCACCACTCCCGTCACTACCGTATCACCATCCAACATCCTCCTATCCCCACCATTCACCCCCACCTAGCCGGAGATCCATTCTGAACCTTCACCGTCGTAAACTTCTCCGATCAACCATCATAAACCACCGTACACTCCTCTGTTTCCGGATCTCCAGAACAAAACTCTTCCATCGGATCTTCATCACGCTCTAGTTTCACTCGCAGATGAGCTTTGACCTGACTAATTTCCTCCACCTCATCCCACGCCACCTTATACTCATCGGAACCTTCATCTCCGACGCACAAATCCTCCGCTTCCAACATTTTTCTCTCTATCATCTCCGCCAGCTTCATCTATCTCATATGCGTCCCCTTATACCTTGTCGTTCCTCCCATCGCTACCACCGGTTTCAATCGTCGTTTATTGTTTGATTGATTGGTGAATGATGTAGATCTGACGATGTTTAGGCTTCTAATTGATGCAACGAAGGTAGAACCGAAAGTTGCCATGAGTTAATTACGTGTTGAGACGATACGAACTTATGGAGTTGTATACTGTATACATAATACATATAATTGAGTAATTGTTGTTGATATTATCAATGTTTTGTTGTTTTCGAGATCGGAAGATACAGAGATTTTGTTTTGTTGATGAGTCCAACAGAACTGAAACTAATTGTAATTTTTCAAAGCTTACTGTTATGTAATAATTTAGTGTTATTGTTAGTTTATAAGAATTGAAATTCTCATATATCATATCTGACGGTGAAGGTTCAGAATGGATCTCCGGCAAGGTGGGAGTGAATGGTGGGGATGGGAGGATGTTGGGTGGTGATATGGTAGTTGGTGGTGGCCGGAGGTTATGGGGGGTGGTGGTCGAAGATTTGTGGAAGGTGGTGATGAGTGGATGTTGGGTGAAAGAAGGGTGGAGGAAGTGGGCTTGCAGGTTTTGGTGGAGAAGGAGGGTTGGGTAGTGGTGGGGTGAGGTGAGGTGGGTCCCATGCTATTTATTAATTAATTTTTGTTTTTTTAATTTATGTATAAAGAGTAGTTATGACATTTCATACAAAATTAACTGAGTAAACTAACTATCATCCAATCGAGGGACTATCCAAGTAATAAGCGAGCAAACCATAGTGAGCACACATGCTATTTTGAAAAGCTGGAGACTAAAGATGAAAAAATGACAGACCACAGGGACTATCCGGGCAATTAACTCTTTTTCTTAATTACTAAAACTTTATAAAGATTAGACTTGAATTACCGGGACCCATTACATTGTCATTCGTATAAGTAGTATATGAGAGTATAACATAAGTGTAAAAATATGAAATAGGGTAAATTACACTTTTCGTCTTTTATATTTGTAGCGGGTTGCAATGGATGACCTTTAACTTCAATAATTACAGTCACAGTCCTTTATTTGCAAAACCTGTTACATCTTACATCCTTTGACCCTAACCTAGTTAAAACTTTCAGTTAAGTGAGGTCATGCGCAACCCATGTGAGGGCAAAACAGTCATTTAATACATAAAAAAAATAATGTCAAAATTAAAAAAAATCTATAAACCTAAACCATCATCATCTCCCCTATCTCTCTACATTCCCCTGTACTCTATCTCGACATACCACTCAGATCTGATGAAAGATCTAAGAGATAGCATCAAAATCCAGCCCCTCACATTCACAAAATCCACACTGTTGAACTCGACACCATTTCCGTTTCGCAGTTCTTGACCGAAGGAGACACGTTGGTGTCGCAGACAGGAGCCTTGTGGTGGGAAGCCGCCATCTGATCCAGAGCCATCTCTCTCTCTCCAACAAACCCCCACCACCACAGTCTTGTGTACGTTATTGATTCCATGAGAGAAAACACGTCACCTGATGAAAACATCACCACCCTTTTTTACCACCACAACGGTTGGTAGAACAACCCTTCCTAAAATACCTATAACACCCCTATACGTCTTAAAATACACCCCGTATGCGAAAAAATGGCCTAAAATACATTTAATTTAACAGAAATAAAGAAAAACAAGATTTAAAGGGTACTCGCGGGGCGCGAAGCCCTTGGCTACCTCAGTCGCGGGGAGCGACAGCTGGGCCACCAGGCTGCCCCTGAGCCGCCACGTGGCATGTGCGTGTCAAGCCTAGCCGGTGATTGGCCAAGGCTAGGGTCTACCCTGCCTAGCTCGCGGGCCGCGAAGGCTTAGCCTTCATCTCTCGCGGGCCGCGAGAGAGTGGCCGATCAAAACTTTAAATAGGGGCCTCAGGCTTCAGTCATTCCTTGTTCAAAAAATCTCAATTTCTTTATAGTAGAAGTAATCCTCGGGTATAATACCCACTAAAATAGCGAAGCTCTGCCTCGATGTAAGTATCATAACCCCCGGTTACATATTAGATACGCTGCCCGATTGATCTAGTGCTCCGTAACGCATGTCAAGGCTCTGCCTGACTCGGTCGTTGGAGTTCTGTCTCGGGGAGGGTATAACTAACGTAAATTGGGTTATTATACTAACGCGTGTGCATTGTTTAATTAATAGATTATAACCAGGAAGTCACAGGGAAAATACCTAAAGTAGCAATGTGAGTAATCTTCTTTTTGTAAACCTTTATGCAAACTGTTTTTACAAACCTCAAATGTTTTAAATTATATTTCACAGTGATTGAGTATTTGTAATTCTACAATTATCGTCGGTATGTTGGGGTTTTGTATACAAAATTTGTTACTACACTGTGAGTAGTAACATGACCACCAGTCATGGATTGACAGTACCGTGGGTGGTAATTAAGGTAGAAATATAAACAACTGTAATTGCGAGATCGCCCTCAATGTTGTACAATGATAAAACCTGTTTTGATTAAATTGGGATTCACTCGCCAGTATTTCTTGCTGATAAAATGTTTTTAAACGTGTTTCAGGTAACAAAATGTGAAAGCCAAATAGAAGCCAGCTGGACAGCACTGAAGGCTTGGAAAAGTGGCTATAAAAGTTACCTAAATAAAGAAGATGTTTTATTTCAATAAATTAGGGTTATCCCAATAAACATGTTTGCAATGGAAACTTGGGAATTTCCCATGTATTTAACATTATAAAAATGTGGTATTTTACTCTTATAAAATATTTCCTAACTACGGCCCTGATGTAAATTCCGCTGCCAAATTGATAAACACCGATACCACTAATACTGGCTCACAGCCGCCCGTTCCCAAGTGACTAGTGGCCGGGGGTTGCGACAGTCGTAGTTATCACTACCACCACCTCTAACCACAACCAGATATTCAAATCTGTGTGGTTTTGCAACAAAATCAATAGGCAACCCAAAATTGCTACTCCTCCCAACAAAATTGGAACTGTTACTTGACTATACACAAAGAATAATCCATTTCTTAGATAGTTAAGCAAATCTTAAATTATATATCATATAAAATACCATGCATCACATCACATTTTAAGAGTAAAACTTAGGAATCATCTAGGCTTGATTCGATAATAACAGATTGTAACGTCTAACTAAAACTTTCACCAAAATATATGCTACAATTTTCATGAGACAGAACTACATTTGACAGCAGTTCAAGAACGAGTACAGAGGTTTTAGACCTGAGATGAAGATGGATTGAGATGGTAAGAAGGAAGAGAAAGTACAAAGGTGTAGAAAGAGAGATTTACCAGATTTTTTATCTTTCTTTGTTAAATTGATTAGTAAAATTACTAAACTACCCACATGTGCAAGGCACATGTCAACTTAACTGAAAATTTTAAAAAGGGTTAGGACCAAAAGACGTAGAGTGCAACGAGTTTTACAAATAAAGGACTGTGACTGTAATTATTAAAGTTAAAGGTCATCCATTGCAATCTAATACAAACATAAAGGACGAAAACTGTAATTTACCCTATGAGATATGTATATGTGTATAACATAGTTTCATATTTTCATATCAACTAGTAAAAATACCTCGTGCTACGCTGCGGGAATTCGTTTGGTTAACGCCGGTCTCTCTGTAACACCTCGAAAAATCGTGTCCAATATGGTAACGACACGTGTCAAGGACTTTAAACGTGTAAGGAATTGATTCGAGGGACTAAAATTGCCAAACAATGTAAAGATGTGTGTGAAAGGATCAAAAGTGTCAACATTCCTAACTTGTGCCTCTGAATGACCTTGCGTGATGTTCATATTCCTTAATGAATAAATTATCGAACATTGAAAGCCGTTTGCGCTTAAATTTAAAACTTTGCGAAGCATAGGGGTTAAAAGTGTCAATATGTTAAAAGTTACCTCTAAGTGACCTTTTAACGACCCCAAAAGCATTGTAATAATTGTATATTTGGCTCTCAAGAATATGGGATAGTAATTTTATGGAGTTTGGTTGAAAACAAGACTTTTCGGGTAATCTCGCAACTAACCGAGAGCTTAACGGAGTTAATATATGACCCAAGGCCCTTAATAGTAAACTATGGGGGTCATAAGTGCAATAAAAGGAAGTTATTTAAACTTAAAATGGACCAGGGACTAAAATTGCAAAGAGTGCAAACTTTTTACCGGATTAACAGGTCTACGCGGGCCGCGTAGACTCTCTCTACAGTCTACGCGGGCCGTGAGAGCAGTGCCTGCAACAAAAACTTCACAGCTGCATGTTGCAGCCTGTTCCATCTGCATGAGTTCTGAGCAATACCAGGGGCTTGTAAATGGTTTTTACTGCCCTAGGGACACCTGTGGACATCTGAATTACCTCCTAGGTGCAGATTGAGTGATCTTGGAGCATCTAATTTCCTATATAAAGGACTTGTGTTCATAAGTTCATGGGCACATTTCAATTTTATTTCAAAGCTTACTCATGGAAGCCTCCTGGAGCTAAAGGAAGCTTTCTCAAGTTCCAAATTCGTGCTAAGTACTCTAATGATATACGGCTGGGATTAAAGTTTTATTTTTGCTCAGGTAAATACTTTTAACTTATTTTCCGTTATACGGGCTTGGGATACGGTATTTAATAATACCGCTTGGCGGGTATTGAATCTTTAATCAAATAATGGTTAAATCATTGAGATAACCCGTTTAATCTGTTTTGTTTGTTCTAAACCTTGGGGGCGGGGTTAATGACCAGGTCCTGGATATCCTCGGCTCATTCATTGAAATTGCCACGACTTAAGCACGGGGTGTAAGCATACACCTGCCGGTGCGTATGTAAAAAGATATACCCGGTTGTTGAGGATAACTCGACGTGGGTTTATATTATGTGGTGTGTCTATTAATCTTGTTCCGGCTTCTATCCCGGATCCTGAATGTATGACAAACATATAAATCTTTTACAAGATTATTTTTAATTATTGTCCCAAGTTATAAAAGAATATTTGTGCCTTGTACATTTAAATCAATTTTCTTAAATATTTTCCAAAGAGTCGGTTAATTGTATTTACCAGTGTAAACTGACGTATTTTCCAAAAAGGTTAAGTGCAGGTACTATGCGAAATGGGTTGGCTACTCCTAGTATCAAATAAAGAGTTTTGCAAGCTTTTGATGCTTAAATCTGTTGAACAATATTTCTTTTTAATTTAGATCTGCCTGTGGATCCTTTTACAATCCGTTGTGTAATATTTTACTATACTTTCAAATCGGTTTGTATAATTATTACTTTTAGACTTTCGATGTGCATTGAACTGTGATTATTTGACTATGATGATATCAACTACGTCACGATACTCCCTACCGGGCCCACCGGTAATACGTGGAAATATCGGGGTGTGACAGGTTGGTATCAGATCCAACATTGAGTGAATTAAACACTAGCCTTTTGTGTTTAATCTCAATGACACAGTTGCACATTCCTTGACTTCCGAGTCTAGGCAAAGGACTTAGGACTAATCCTAATCTTATTTATTTTGTCCTTTATTGTTTTCCTTGTTATTTCTTGTGTTTGTTTTGACAAGGACAAGAAATCATGCCGCCACGTATCAGAGGAAGAGGTAGAGGCGGTAAGGCTCCACTGCTAACTAGAAACGATCACGAAGCTGGGCCATCACACAGGCGCACACCGTCCGCGTCAATCGGAACAAGTCCTCACGAAGACTGGAGGACCTACCTAGAGCCTGCGAGATGCTCTGTCTCGCTTAGCTCTTCACCATCATACCACGATTCCTTTGGACTCCTCCAGAACAACGAGTCCGACCATTCATACAACTCCTACCTCCCGTTGCAGCATTCGGGTTCTCACCGCGCCTTTCAGGACCCAACCTTATACTTCTAGAGTCGGTTCAATCCGGTAAACCAGGTTCAAGAACCAGAGGGTCCAAACCCTCTGGGACCAGTTGATCACTATCCTGAGATGCAGGATATGGAGATGGATGATGACCCCGATCCCGAGATGCCACCGTGTGGGACACCGACGCATCCCATCGAGATTTCTGACGGATCGTCTTTTCACGGTTCGCCATACAGGGGTCCAGACAGTTTTACTGAGAGATGGGCCACATACCACTGGGAGTTCACTCCCCCTTTCAACCCACAACATCAGCAACAACAGGATCCCTCTGAGGATTCGCGTTTCCAGGCGGTTACGCCACCGCCACCGCCACAGCTAGAGCAGCACCGCCTCCTGAACCATCGAGGCGAAGAAGATCAGGTGCACGGATGTCCGTGCGAGGGGGATTCCACTTCAGCTCCCCCCCCCAACACAGCAGCAACAACCACTACCCGCCGTTGTACGAAGATCCGCAGATGGGTGGGCCTTCAAACCCAGTATCTGAAGTCGACTCTCCGCCAGTCGCACCACCACCATCACACATGGGTTATGATAACCCGATTCCTTCTTACGTCGGTGCAGCGGCGTATAACCCTTTTGAGCAGCCAGCTTATTCTGGCTACAACTACTACAACGCCCCTAGTGTTGACCCGTATCTCGAGGCGGCGAACTACAACGCTCTTCACCCTGAAGGGCCCTTTCAAGCTGCGTATCCAACTGGATACCCAGTATATGGGTATCAATACCCGCCACCTCCTCAACCTCTGTCACAGCAGCAGGCGCAGCCCCCACAGATCCAACCACCGCAGCAGCAGGAAATCCTTCAGAGGTTGAACCAGGTGGAACGAGATGTGCAAGAAGAGCGTAGAAGCCATCGGGGTCTACTTAAGGGTTTGGCTGACTTAATCAAGGGGAAGAAGAGAAGGGATTATTGAAATTCCTTATTTGTTTGTTTTGTACTTTTTAATTTTCAATTAAGTCCCTGTGTAGACATTTATTTATGTACCTAGTCCCTGCGAGGACTTGTATTTTCATTTTAGCCCCTGCGTGGGCAAAGTTATTTATGTAAAAGTCCCGTTTAGGGCATCTATGTACTCCTTTTAAAATTGAATGGAATGTCTTAATTTTAAAATTTCATTTGTCATTATATGTATGAATATATTATATGAAATAAATCAAAATAACATTTCATTTTATACTTGTTCTGCCAATAAATGTTGAAACAAAATCTTAAAGGTAAAACCTAGCCCATGTGTCATTTTAAGACAGGGCCATGATGGTAGTCCCTTTTTAAGATTCAAATCCTTGTTAACATTTGAAAACATGTTAACACTCCTGGCAAATGTGATTCGATAAAATCACACAAGTCATCCTTATATTAGATTCTTCCAATTCCTTTTCTCTATTTATTATTAAACATCCATTAGTGATGAAGTGCCTACGGGCCATACTTATTGCCCTTTGAGACAAAAGACAGTTGTGGTCTACGACTCCCTATCAAGAAAAGGTGATGAACTATGTTCAAGCCTTAATGCCTCGATCCTATAAGATCATGGCTTATAATTTATAACGGTCCTTGTGACTAGGCCTTTTGTGCCACTCAAATATTTTAATAACTTACAACTAAGGATAAGTTATAATGAAATCCTAAATAAATATGACTAACAAATTAACCGATATGGTTTATTGCTACCATGGTTAATAAATCATCAAAAATGACAATTCTGTTATAGACTTCTGAATAAATCATTGTCATCATCTTTATGTAGCAATCAAGCTACATGGTAGAATCAGAAGAGGTTAATAGTCACCCACGGGAGAATCATGATACTACCAGAATTAACGTAACTGGTGCGGATCTTCAAGCATTGATTGATAATGCTGTTACTAAAGCCTTGGACAGGAAGTTTAAAGAATCAAGTGGTACACGTAGCAAGACCCTATCTGTACCTCATCCAAAACCACCCTCCAAGACTCATGTATCTCATAAGGACGAATCTCATCATTCGTCAAATCAGAGGAGCGTTCCATCCAAACAAATCGTGCTCAATCAGGAGTCGCGTGTTAAAACTTGATCTTACAAATATTTTGTCGCCTGCAAGCCCAGAGACTTCACAGGGGAGAAAGGAGCCATCGATTGTATGACTTGGCTCGATGAGATTGATACAGTAGTTGATATTAGTGGCTGTGCAGAACAGGACATTGTGAAGTTTGTGTCACAATCTTTTAAAGGAGAAGCTCTAGCTTGGTGGAGGTCACTAATCCAAGCTACAGGGAAGATCCCGTTGTACAACTTCACGTGGGATCAGTTTGTTGCCCTAATCAAGGAAAATTTATGCCCCCAACATGAAGTTGAGAAAATTGAGACCGACTTCTTGACTTTGGTCATGAAGAACTTAGATTGTCAGGCATATCTTACAAGCTTCAACACTATGTCTCGATTGGTTCCTTATTTGGTTACACCAGAGTCAAAGCGGATAGATCGTTTTATTGGAGGTTTGGCTCCAGAGATCAAAGGGAACGTGAAAGCATCTCGACCTACCACATTTAGGTCTGTGGCAGATCTGTCTCTATCTCTTACACTTGATGCTGTCAGAAGCAAGTCTGACAAGGCTTCTGAAGAAGGAAAAAGGAAACTCTAATCACAAGAAGGGTTCAGGGCTTGTAAAGGATAGTCAGCAGTCAGATGAAAAACCCAAGTGTAAAACCTGCAGGAAGCGCCATCTAGGAAAATGCAGGCTCGAGTCAAAATCCCAATTGCAGCCTAGAGTATGTGGTATTTGTAAATCAAATGAGCATAAAACGTTGGATTGCGAGAAGATAAAGGATGCGACTTGTTACAACTGTAATGAGAAGGAGCATATCAAGACCAATTGCCCAAAGTTTGCAAAGAAGCCTGAGGATGCTAAAAAGACCAATGCTCGGGTCTTTCAAATGAATGCACAAGAAGCGGTTCAGAACGACAATGTGATAACAGGTACTTTTCTTATCAATGATGTTTATGCAAGGATATTGTTTGATTCGGGTGCAGATAAGTCGTTTGTAGACAATAAATTTTGTAAGTTATTAAATCTGCCTGTTAAAACCCTAAGCATAAAATATGAAGTAGAATTGGCCGATGGTACCATAGAGACTGCCACGACCATATTAGATGGATGTTTTATATCCATTAGGAACCACTCTTTTCCACTGTCTTTGCTTCCTTTGAAATTGGCGGGATTCGACATAGTAATAGGCATGGATTGGTTATCTTCTAATCAAGCTCAGATTGTTTGTGATAAGAAGCAAGTGGTCATTAGGACTCCTTATGGTGAACCACTTACGATACAAGGAGATACGCAGTATGGATTGCCTAAGCAAGTGTCTATGCTTAAGGCATCGAAGTGTTTAAAGAAGGGTTGTGTCATTTACATGGCACAAGTGACTATTGATGAACCAAAGCCCAAGATCATCGAAGACATACCTGTTATTTCTGAATATCCAGATGTATTCCCTGAAGAACTACCTGGTTTGCCTCCAGATAGGCAAGTGGAGTTCAGAATCGATATCATTCCTGGAGCAGCACCAGTTGCAAGAGCACCTTACCGGTTGGCACCGACTGAGATGAAAGAGTTAAGGACTCAGTTGGATGATTTGTTGGCAAAGGGTTTTATTCGGCCTAGCTCGTCTTGGGGAGCACCGGTACTGTTTGTGAAGAAAAAGGACGGATCAACGCGTTTATGCATTGATTATCGCGAGCTGAACAAGGTTACAATTAAGAACGTATATCCATTGCCCAGGATCGACGATCTGTTCGATCAACTGCAAGGGGCAAGTTATTTCTCCAAGATTGATTTAAGGTCATGTTACCATCAACTGAAGGTAAGAGACGAAGATGTGCATAAGACTGCATTCAGGACTCGTTATGGTCACTACGAGTTCTTGGTGATGCCTTTCGGGCTCACTAATGCACCAGCAGCGTTCATGGACCTCATGAATCGCATTTGCAAGCCTTATTTGGACAAGTTTGTCATTGTCTTTATTGATGACATACTTGTATACTCAAAGAATCAAGCCGATCATGAAAAACACCTTCGAAGTATTCTTAAACTTCTTCAGCAAGAGAAGCTCTACGCCAAGTTTTCAAAATGTGAGTTTTGGCTTCGTGAAGTCCAATTTCTTGGACATGTGGTTAGCGAGCGTGGTATCCAGGTGGATCCCGCTAAGATTGAAGCTATCATGAATTGGCAAGAGCCGAAGAAGCCCACAGAGATATCGCAGCTTCTTGGGTCTGGCAGGATATTACAGGCGTTTTATTGAAAATTTTTCAAGGATTCCTGCACCCCTAACTTCATTGACTCGCAAGAATATAAAGTTTGATTGGGGTCCCAAGCAACAAGAATCCTTTGAGATTCTTAAGCAAAAGTTGAGCAATGCTCCGGTTTTGACATTGCCTGAAGGAATTGAAGAATTTCTGGTGTACTGCGACACATCACACACCGGTATGGGATGTGTACTCATGCAAAGAGGCAAGGTCATTGCCTATGCCTCACGACAATTAAAGGTGCACGAAAATAATTACACCACCCATTATTTGGAATTGGGTGCCGTTGTGTTTACACTGAAACTTTGGAGACATTATCTTTATGGTACCAAGTGTGTGATATATTCTGATCATAAAAGCCTTCAACACTTGTTCAACCAGAAGGATCTTATCATGAGACAGCGTCGATGGATGGAGACTTTAAATGATTATGATTGTGAAATTCGCTACCATCCAGGCAAAGCGAATGTTGTAGTTGACGCTCTAAGCAGGAAGGAAATGGTTAAGCCTATTAGAATCAATGCCAAGAGCATTGAATTAAAGAATAGCTTGAATGAAAAGTTGTTAGCTGCTCAGAAGGAAGCTATCTTGGACACTAATTATCCAAATGAAAAGTTAGGCGTCACTGCTGAACAATTGTCGTATGGCAAGGATGGGATCCTCAGATTAAATGGTCGAATCTGGGTCCATATTCATGGAGGACTTAGAGATGTGACCCTTCAGGAAGCCCACAGTTCGAAATACTCAGTTCATCCTGGCAGTGATAAGATGTACTAGGATTTAAAGGCAAATTATTGGTGGATAGGTTTGAAGAAATCTATAGCCACTTATGTGGCTAAATGTCTGACGTGTGCTCAAGTTAAAGTCGAACACCAGAAGCCGTCAGGTTTGCTGCAACAGCCTGAACTTCCCACTTGGAAGTGGGAAATGGTAACTATGGATTTTATCACTAAGTTACCAAGGACAAAGCATGGGAATGATACTATTTGGGTTATAGTAGACAGACTGACCAAGTCAGCCCACTTCTTACCTATTAAGGAAACACACAGCTCCGATAAGTTAGCTCAGTTGTACGTGGATGAGATAGTATCTCTCCACGGAGTGCCAGTATCTATTATCTCTGATAGGGATACTAGATACACGTCTCACTTTTGGAAAAGCTTTCAGCAATCGTTAGGCATTTGATTAAACTTCAGCACTGCTTATCATCCTCAGACGGATGGGCAAAGTGAGCGTACGATTCAAACACTCGAGGATATGCTACGAGCTTGTGTCATTGATTTAGGTGGAAGTTGGGATGACCATCTTCCGTTGATTGAATTTTCGTATAATAATAGCTATCATTCGAGCATCCAAGCCGCGCCTTTTGAGGCCTTGTACAGTAGAAAGTGTAGGACGCCAGTTTGTTGGGCGGAAGTTGGAGATGTCCAACTATCAGGACCTAATATAGTCCTGGAGACGACAGATAAGATTGTATATCCGCGATCGTCTCAAAGCTGCCAGGGATAGGCAGAAAAGCTACGCAGATAAAAGGCGTAAACCTCTGAAATTTGAGGTAGGTGACAAAGTGTTACTTAAGGTATCTCCCTGGAAAGGGGTGATGCGTTTTGGCAAGAAGGGCAAGCTAAGCCCAAGATACATAGGACCATTCGAGATCATCGAATGTGTCGGAACAGTGGCCTACAAGCTAAATTTGCCAGAAGAGCTCAGTAGGATTCATAATGTGTTCCACATCTGCAACTTGAAGAAGTGTCTAGCCGATGAATCACTAGCTATGTCACATAAAGAAGTGCAGATAGATGAGAGCTTAAAGTTGTTTGAAAAACCTTTGTCAATCGAGGATCGACAGGTTAAGAAGCTTCGAATGAAGCATGTACCGATTGTGAAGGTAAAATGGGATGCCTGTAGAGGCCCAGAATACACATGGGAGGTTGAATCCACAATGAAACAGAAGTACCCTCATTTATTTCAGTAAATCTCGAGGTCTAGATTTATTTTAAGGGGGTAAGGATGTAACACCTCGAAAAATCGTGTCCAATATGGTAACAACACGTGTCATGGACTTTAAACGTGTAAGGAATTGATTCGAGGGACTAAAATTGCCAAACAATGTAAAGATGTGTGTGGAAGGATCAAAAGTGTCAACATGCCAAACTTGTGCCTCTGATTGACCTTGCGTGATGTTCATATTCCTTAATGAATAAATTATCGAACATTGAAAGTCGTTTGCGCTTAAATTTAAAACTTTGCGAGGCATAGGGGTTAAAAGTGTCAACATGTTAAAAGTTACCTCTGAGTGACCTTTTAACGACCCCAAAAGCATTGTAATAATTGTATATTTGGCTCTCAAGAATATAGGATAGTAATTTTATGGAGTTTCGTTAAAAACAAGACTTTTCGGGTAATCTCGCAATTAACCGGGAGCTTAACGGAGTTAATATATGACCCAAGGCCCTTAACAGTTAACTATGGGGGTAATAAGTGCAATAAAAGGAAGTTATTTAAACTTAAAATGGACCAGGGACTGAAATTGCAAAGAATGAAAACCTTTTACCGGATTAACAGGTCTACGCGGGCCGCGTAGACTCTCTCTACAGTCTACACGGGTCGCGAGAGCAGTGCCAACGACAAAAACTTCACAGCTGCATGTTGCAGCCTGTTCCACCACCTCTGCATGAGTTCTGAGCAATACCAGGGGCTTGTAAATTGTTTTTACTGCCCTAGGGACACCTGTGGACATCTGAATTACCTCCTAGGTGCAGATGGAGTGATCTTGGAGCATCTAATTTCCTATATAAAGGACTTGTGTTCATAAGTTCATGGGCACATTTCAATTTTACTTCAAAGCTTACTCTTGGACGCCTCCTGGAGCTAAAGGAAGCTTTCTCAAGTTCCAAATTCGTGCTAAGTACTCTAACTAGGAGCCCGGTAAAAGCTATCTGTACTTGCTAATTGATATACGGCTGGGATTAAAATTTTATTTTTGCTCAGGTAAATACTTTTAACTTATTTTCCGTTATACGGGCTTGGGATACGGTATTTAATAATACCGCTTGGTGGGGTATTGAATCTTTAATCAAATAATGGTTAAATCATTGAGATAACCCGTTTAATCTGTTTTGTTTGTTCTAAACCTTTTGGGGGGGGGGGTTAATGACCAAGTCCTGGATATCCTCGGCTCATTCATTGAAATGGCCACGAGTTAAGCACGGGGTGTAGGCATACACCTGCCGGTGCGTATGTAAAAAGATATACCCGCTTGTTGAGGATAACTCGACGTGGGTTTATATTATGTGGTGTGTCTATTAATCTTGTTCCGGCTTCTATCTCGGATCCTGAATGTATGACAAACATATAAATCTTTTACAAGATTATTTTTAATAATTGTCCCAAGTTATAAAAGAATATTTGTGCCTTGTGCATTTAAATCAGTTTTCTTAAATATTTTCAAAAGGGTCGGTTAATTGTATTTACCAGTGTAAACTAACGTATTTTCCATAGGGGTGAGCAAAAGGAAAAAACCGACCCGACCCGACTATTACCCGACCCGACCCGAGAACCGATCAAACATAAAATACAGAACCGATTCACTACCCTAAATATAGGGCCAGTTCCGGTCCATAGGTCCTAGTCGGGTTTCACCATGAAAAGAACCGAGAACCGACCCGACCCGACCCTATTTTATATGAAAAATTGGAACCGATCTAAATACCTAGGTACTTGGGTTCGGGTTGGGTATATTTTAAGTTCGGTTCGCGGTTATTTTCGGTTCAGACCTAAACTTGCTCACCCCTAATTTTCCAAAAAGGTTAAGTGCAGGTACTAAGCGAAATGGGCCGGCTACTCCTAGTATCAAATAAAGAGTCTCGCAAGCTTTTGATGCTTAAATCTATTGAACAATATTTCTTTTTAATTTAGATCCGTCTGTGGATCCTTTTACAATCCGTTGTGTAATATTTTATGTTACTTTCAAATCGGTTTGTATAATTATTACTTTTAGACTTCCGCTGTGTATTGAACTGTGATTATTTGACTATGATGATATCAACTACGTCACGATACTCCCCACCGGGCCCACCTGTAATACGTGGAAATATCGGGGTGTGACACTCTCGCTAAGTAGCAAGCAAATATCGATCAAAACCGGTAAAAATCATAAAACAAAATTGTGAATTTATACCGTTACGTGACGTAAAGCGAAGTCAAAGACACATGCGAACCGATGTAAAATATACACACTCGAATTTATACCACTTATTAATAAAATAATATGATCTTTGTAAAAACTAGTTTTTGCCCCGCCCGCGTTGCGGGGCATTAAGCTGAATAATTATCTCTCATAACATTAACATGTACGTCTATGTTCCGGTTATTTGTATTTACTATTTATAACACGGTGACAAAAAAAATTACGTCGACTCAACCAATTAAAACAAAACACTATAATACTTTTGCAAAAAAAAAAACTAAAATGATAGAAATACTATAATTTTAACTGGGGGCAAAATTGTAATTTTTCAGAACAAATGAGCGTATGATAGGCATCCGCCTGGCACAAATAAAAATTACATCGAGTAAACAAATTAAAACAAAACACAACCATAGTTTTGTAAAAAAAAAAACAAAACAAAAAACTAAATGATGGCATGCGTAAAAAAACAAAACAAAAAAATAAATGATGGCATGGGTATATTACATTGGGGGTAAAATCGTAATTTGACAGGAAAAAAAATCGATAGTGAAACTGTAAATTTGAACTGATGGCAAAATTGTAATTTGGCTGTGAGGAAAGAAATCAAGCAATAGAAAAACTATAAATACAAACGGGACAAAATCGTAATTTAGGAAGAAAAAAAAGATTTTTGCGGGTGGCAGGTGGCCGCCCAACTCAACCAATCCCATGAAAGCACTATTGCCGGACATGGTTTTTGTTATTGTAGATAATATAGTTTTAAAAGTGATACATAGTACTTGTTAATAAAATACTATCATGTTTGTAAAAAAAATATAGAGTGAATTACAAGTTATGTCCTTTATTTATATACCAAATTTCAGGGGGTGTCCTTTGTCTTTAAAATTGACGAGTTTTGTCCTTAATCTTTTCAAATGCTACATGCAATATCCTTTATCCCTAACCCAATTAATTTTTTCTGTTAACGAAAGGGCAAATTGGTCTTTTTCTTTATTTATAATTAAAAAACCATTATGATGATTTTGATATTTAAATTTAAAACATAATGAATTATAAACCCACCACTTTATCACTATCCAGTATCCAAAACTTTCGTCTCAAATTTAGGAATTTTAGACCTCCCTGTTTCACTACCCACCACTTCCATCTCATTATATTCTGATTCTCCATTGCATCTGGGTCATAATCCCCCACCTCAAACTCACCCAATCACCCCATTCTCATCCACAACCTCTAACCTTTGCGGCGGTGGTGGCGGCGGAGAAAGCAATGTCGCCGGTGGAATCGTCAGAGATCTGATTTGATACGCTTGTGATTTTTAATTTTGATACGTCGATGTGGGAAGTCGGATAAGATGGTTGTGTGTAGTTGCCATTTCCCCATCTCTTTTAGTCGTCCACCGCTCTACAACCACAACTACCCGTAACCACCCCCTGCTACCACAGCCGGATACCACCACCAATCGTCGGCGCACCGCCCTCTCCGTTCTAAAATCAAGAAGATATACAGGTCATATAGAAACTTATTATTTTTGTTAATTATATTTGTATTGATGTCATCCTTTATTACAGGATCTTAGCTTGATTAGCAATTCTCCTATTTATGTAATCGGTGCTTCCTCCACCAAAGAAATCAATCAATAATTTTGAGTTATCTCTTGCCATATCTTCTTTATGGTATCAGAGCGGGTTTCTTGGCCTTGCTCCTGATTATTGATCCATGGCAGGAGACGATTCAAACAAATCAAAGGAAGGAGAAGGGTATGGTGGTTCAATCTCACATGAGTCACCTTACTATCTCCATCCGTCCGACCTTCCCAAACAACTACACGTAAACGAAGTCTTGACGGATTATAACTATGCAGATTGGAGACAGGAGATGTCGAACTTCCTATTTGCTAAGAATAAGATAGAGTTCGTTGACGGGTCAATCAAGAAACCGGAGAAGTCATCCAAGGATTACATGCCATGGATGCGTGTAGATGCCATGATCAAAGGTTGGTTAACGACCGCGATGGAAAAGAACATCCGTAATAGCGTGAAATACGCTAGCACGGCCTCAGAAATTTGGTCCGATCTCGATGAACGGTGTGACAACCCTCACCAAACCAGGTATCCGTACGATTTAATTAATAAATAATTGCTGCTTAATTACTGTGCTTAACTGAAATTGCCAATGAACTGCTACTTGATTTCTAGCACTTGTATATTCCTGCATCATACTTTGATTTCCGTCACTACATTATTTACAAGTTGAACCTTAGTGACAAACATGATGCACTAAAGCACAGTAGCATTAGAACGGATAACCTATTGAACATGCTGATAAAGCCAGCATCAGGCAGACACTACCTCTAAAGGCCTGTATGAGCCAGAAATATTTTACTACACCCATAGTGAGTGTAGGGATACAAGGGTTGTAGAATTGCGTCTCTAGGAATAAGATATAATGATTGGATGTGCCTAAAACGTACTCTAAGCACAAAACACAGCACTTTTATTAACATACTAGCTTCTGGCTAACTAATAAAGTGCCAAAACATGAGGAAATATTCCTGACACTTTGCAGAATAAAATGTGTCGCTAAAAATATTATTTACGACGCTTAAAAGCTTACTTAAGCACTTTAACGGATTACAATCCAACCGAACAACCGGACTATACCCGGAACATGAAAATATTGCCATAAGTATTGTTGGTCTTTTTCTGAGCCAGTTAGGGTCCCTGATTACCCTAACACCCGTATTATAACACATCATACAACTAACGGAGTTAACCCCTAAAGTTAACCTACTTAACGTAACTAAGCCCGAACTACACACTTGAAATCGAACCATAGGACCCCCCCCCCCATTAGAAATCGGCCAACTATAGGGAAAAATGAGAGTACGAAAGTTGGATTATTTTATTTGTGTGCCTAATATCAAGGGGACAATGAATCCAATGGACGATGGAACTTGATTTTGCCTATAAGTATCTAGCTTAAACCAAACATAATCATCCATCACCATAACTCACACTCACACTCCTCCCTTGCCCTCCCAAGCTCTCGGCCGAACTCCCCACCCCCTACACATCCATTATTCGATTCTTGTTCATCCATTCCAAGCATACACAAGCTTCAAGGGTCACGTATTAGGAGTCTTGGAGCAAACGGAAGTGGAAGGACCTCGTTACCTTGCTTTTATCCACCTCATTTTCGCCTAGATTCTTCCCTAGCCCCGAGCTAGAGGTATAATGCTTAAATCTCATTCTCGAACATATCTAAGGTGGTTAATAAGATTTATAACGGTTAAAAGTCGGAAACATGCATTTTGAATCTTTAAAGTTTACTAAAAATGCAAGTATTGTTGGTTAAAAGATCATAAGTTGTGTAAAAGTTGTAGTGTTTGAATATGGTGAATATTGAGGCCCGATCTACGTTGTGGTGGCTCGGATCATCGTTTAACCCGACTTTGTTAAGATCATAGATCTTGACATAAGCTTGTTTCTATCGGTACGAGGGTTAAAAGGTGAAACTCTACCACACGAGAAACATGAACTTGTGTAAAAGTATTTTTACTAGTAAAATGGTGTTTAAAACTAGCGGATCTACGTATGTGCAAGTGGTATTTTTAAAGGACCAAGTGTCGAGAAAATCATGTTTTATAAAAAAGTCGGATGACAAACTAATGAATATGATTTTACAAACCACAAGTGTATAAACACTTGTGAAATAAGAAGTTTCGACAAAATAACAATCTTTGAGAAAGATAACGGGAAGTTGTAAAGAATGATTTATTCTAAAAACGGGGTTTTTACAAGATTAAACTATTTTATGCAAAGATCCACCAAATATAAGGAGATCTACACTATAGTTTTCGGAAAAAACTACAAGTTCATGTAATAATGCGATTTACATACTAGTCGACTAGTTTGATGTGTCGGAAATTGTTTGATTGAATCAAGAAATTGTTGAAGTGATTTTGTAAAAGAAAATGATACGCTTGAAAGCGTGGCCACCTCCAGTTACAGGGGAAACTCTGGCGAAATTTTTCTAAAATCTAACACTTAGAATTATTTACAAGTGTTAAACTATTTTTGAGATGTTTTCAAAATATATTTCGCCATGACTTTATTTATTAAATAATCGGAGGTGGGATTTTCACAAAAACTAAACGTGATAAATATTTATTCGATAAATATATTTTTCACCACACTGTTTATGATTATTTTGTGAAAATATATAAATATTATTTTTAGAGTAAAAATAATATTTACAAACGTTGACGAACCCAAAATAATACAAACGCTTACACGACGAACATATAAGTTACACCGGTAATTATTATTACCACTTAATCGTTAAAACGTAACTTACGCTTTATACGGAAATACTCATGAACGCGTATTTTGTCAACGTATTATTTTGGAAAGTATTAAGTGAAGAGAAAATATAATATTTTTGAGAAAAATATTTACATTTTGGAATGAGAAGTAAAAATGTATTAAGTGGGACTTAATGATATAATACAAATACACATGTATCAAATCCCCCATCCTTGGGAAGGAGATTAATTACCAAGTACATGCAAGATATAAACACGAAATAGTTGTCTAACTATTTCCCAAAAATCTAAACTATAAAGCTAAAGCACGGCCATCCGTCTAATAGAATTAGCACATGTAGGTCGTTGCACAGCTGCCGGACATTCGGAGTATTTGGTATAGCGACGCACTGACTGTGAGTTCATGTCCCCCTTTTCTCTTAACTGTTTTCAGTTTTCTAAACTGCGGGGGTGAAATACATGTTACATTGATTATGAATACTTTATACATGGTATGGTTAGCGTAAGGAGGTTTGTTACTTTTAGATCATGTGAATGGGTAGGTGGAAACTTGAGGTCATTAATCCTCAGGGTAGGACCGAGGGGCAGGAGCGGTAGATCTATTTGGGTGTAGCGAGCCCAGTCCCAGGTCCAGCATAACGGACCTTGGGATGACTTTGTTCCCGACGCATAAATTTGCTAGGTTTGAGCCTTCCTACTTGCATTTCACACATATCAATGGCCTTGCAAACCATTGGTGATCTCTTTTTCCTTATTTGCTACATACCAGGGTTTTTGATAAATACAAAGGTTTATTTACTCGCTTTCGCATGAACTCGCTCAACATTATTGTTGATTTTTCAACTTACATGTATTTCAGGGAATTAAAGATCTGGCACGGTATGGCATGTTTTCCGCTGCATTAGTCACCGAGGTCATCCAGGGTTTGGGGAATGTGACTCTTTCCTGGACAAGTCACAGTCCTCGAATCATGTTATGTTATGTTATGTTTAGGGTTGTAATGTTTGTGGGACAAGTTTATGGTTGATAGGGTGTTAACCCGTTAAGACAATGTTTTGATATTTTTATTTTAATGGATGATCTTGCATATTTTTAATTCATATAGCTTTGTTATGATTAAGCTATGGTATTAAGAAGTCACACCAAATTAACCACGCTTCCGCAAAGCCAGGGTGTGACAGCTTGGTATCAGAGCCCTGATCATAGCGAACTAGGATTCCTTCTCGAGTCTAGACTATGATCACTAGGGCTCTCACGAAAACATTTTTACTTCATACCACTTAAGTCCAGATCCAAAACCTTTTTATAAACAAATGTTGAGCGCATTTTATTTATTTATTTATTTATTTTTTCTAGGCTCAGTCTGGGAGGCTGAGGCTCGGTCTGGGAGACTGAGGCTCGGTCTGGGAGGCCGAGGCTCGATCTAATGGATTGAGGTAGTTGTCTAGTGGGACTAGGGAGTCAGTCTGGGAGGCTGGGAGAATTGACTAGTGGGACTAGGGAGTCAGTCTGAGAGACTGGGAGGCTAGTGGGACTAGGAAGAGCAGTCTGGGAGGCTGGGAAAATTGGCTAGTGGGACTAGGAAAAGCAGTCTGGGAGGCTGGGAAGCTAGTGGGAATAGGAGAATTATGTGATATTATACTTGGTGACTTATGTGATTACCTGATTGTATGACTGATTATTTGTGCATATTTGTGCTTGTGTTACAGACACATGGACTCACCAGGCACTGGTGACTCGGACACCACCGGACCCCTACCTATCGTATCTGATGACCTCCCATCTTCGGAGCATGAGGTGCATACATCTGATTCCACCAGCACAGATGACGACGACTTCCAGCCCTTCGCACTACCCGAGGGTGCTGATGAGCCTACGGATGGCCCCCCTGCTGAGTACTTACCCCTAGTTGTGATTCCGGCTCCTATTCCTTTAGCCGTCTATCCTGCATATGACTTGCTGCTCGACGCCGAGGCTGACGGCGATATCGATTTGTTTGAGGACGAGCCTATTGAGGATGAGATTCCGGATGCAGCCCTTCTTCCCGCTGGCGATCTTCTGATGATCGCTGACGCCCCTGCTGAGGACTCACCCGCACATTCACCGGTCCCAGACTCCTTTGAGTCTGTGGCATCCGCACCTTCTCACGAGGTGAGCGCATAGCACTTTGCACACGACTCGGATCCTGACTAGGCATCCTCAGCTGCACCTATTCCGAGCTTTGCATTCGAGCATGACGACATAGAGGATTCTGATCCCGTCTTTCCTCCGGGATTTGACCCGGATCACGACATTGAGTATATCCCGATGGACCAGCCCATGGAGGATCCCGCTGATCCCGTTGACCCTATTGATCCTGAGTTCGACTTTGATATGGCTTTTGATGACCCTGAGCCTGCCTTGGCCCCTGAGCAGGCAGCTGCTCTAGATCCTATGCATGAGCATGACCTGGTACATGCTGGCGTTCCTGTTGAGCCCATTATAGCTGACCCGCCTGTTGGCGGTCTTCCTGTTGATGATGTTCCTTTGTTAGTTGGTGATCATGTTATTGCCGATGATCCTGTTGTTGATCCACCTTTGGTTGCTGATATCCCTGTTGACCATCCTGTTGATCATATTGCACCCGTTGATCCTGTCATTGCTCCATTTGATCCTGTTCCACTTGAGCCTGAGCACGCACTATTTGCTGACCACATGGATCCACCCGATGAGGATGCTGAGCACGGTTGGATACCTGCTGACGAGTACGTTCCACCTTTGCCCCCTCAGATCCCTGTTACACGACCTATTGATTTTACTTTTCAGGTTCCTCAGTTCGTACCTCCAGCGAGGCCTGGAGAGGGCTCTTCAGCCCGTCCTTTTGGGCACGTACTGATGTCTATTCCCTTCATGCCCCAGATGTCATCTGTTCCACCCTCTACTTCACCTTTTCATGTGGCACCATTTGACCCCACCAGTGAGCCTTTGCTTTGGTCGACACCACCAGCCATGCCACCTACTGATCCATACCATCCGTTTCATGTGGGACACACTATAGAGGACGTTTTGATGTCCTTCGTTCATCAGCACGAGTCACACACGCAGCGTCCCAGGAGCTCGAGAGAGCTCAGCTGCCACCATGTTCATGCCATGGTCAGATACACTCCCCTCTTCAGCCATGTCGATCATTACCCCCAGATTTTGCTGCTCGTCTCTTTACACTAGAGCAGCAGGTTGCCTCTGTCATTCGCACTCAGCAGGCTATGGAGGAGGACTGGCTTCAGCTACGCCGCTTGCTTTACACTTACTTTCCCCCTCCTCCGCCGCCATCTGTATAGAGCTCATCAGTACGGCTTGTGTAGACGTTGGTGAGAGGACCGCGATTGCTTCTGGTTGCATAGCATTTTGGAGACTACATGATGATACTGACTTTTGACACATACTTGATGTACTTGTTGTATTTGACACTGATTTGATATAGCTTTTGGACAAGGGTGATGTAGCCCCTAGTTGATTGATGTATGTATGACACAATGATGTACTGATACACTTACGTTGTGGTCTCGATATATATGGCAATCGCAGTATTCTCATCATATTTGATTCGCTTTATTTCTTATTTACATTTTTATGACATGGGATGTTGTGTGTATATTTTTGTAGCATGGGATGTTGTGTGTATAATATTTGTAACACGGGATGGTGTGTGAATAATATTTGTGACATGGGATGTTGTGTGATTAGTATTTGTGAAGTATTGATAACATGAGATGTTATGTGCTATTACTATTACTATACACGTACACGTTACTATGGCCTGACCAATGTAAACACATCTTTAGAAGATGCCGCCAAGACGTCAACCTCAGCCAATGCCCACTACTCAGGACGAACTACAGCAAGTCATTGCTGCTGCTATTGCTCAATATGCTGCCTCTCAAGGAGGAATGAGTGGAAGCAACTCCGGCAACACGGGCAACAACAACAATCCACCTCATGGTAACCCTAAGTCATTAAGACATACCATGACCTGAATGGATTCCCTTAGCAAGAATGCTAAAGCCAATCATATGTTATAATGTACGTGCAGGGTGCACTTACAAACAGTTCTTGGACTGCAAGCCCGTAAACTTCGATGCCACAGGTGGTGCTGTCTCCTTCGTCCGCTGGGCCGAGAAAACAGAATCCGTACGTCGCATGAGCAAATGCGCGCTGGATCAACAAGTCACTTACATCTCAGGGCTATTTTTGGATGGAGCCCTATCATGGTGGAATCTACAAGTCCAAACACTTGGCGAAGCAGCTGCTTACGCACTGACGTGGACCGAGCTGAAAGAACTCATGCGCAAGAGGTACTGTTCTCGCGCTGAAATTCAGAGGTTGGAGACCGAGTTCTGGCATCTAAAAATGGAGGGTCCTAAGATAGCAGAGTATGTTCAGAGGTTCCACGACTTGTCGCATGTGGTACCCTACATGGTTACACCTGAGTTCAAGAGAATTGAACGCTTCATTTGGGGATTAGCTCCTCAAATCATCAGTATGGTGACCTCCTCCAAACCTGCAACTATCACTGAAGCCATTGATTTGAGTGTGGCTCTTACGGAGGAGGCGATTCGTTTGAACAAGTTTGATGAAGCTGAGCCCAAGAAAAAGGAGATTCATGTGGAGTCATCTGGAGGAAACAAGAGGAAGTTTTCAAATTTCAAGCAGGGCATCGGGATGGTGGTTAAGAAAGGGGAATCGAATGCGCCAGCTCAAGATACAGCTGGTGGAAGAAAGAAAAGTAAGGGATATATGGGTGCACAACCCAAGTGCAACTCATGCCAACGACATCACTCTGGTCGTTGTGGGTTAAAGGTTTGTGAAGCATGTGGGAAGGCTGGCCACCTGAAGGAGACTTGTTGGGCCACTGCTGGCCGGGGAGGCCAAGGAGGATATGGGAATAGGAACAATCGTGGTGGTGCTGGGAACCGCCCACAAGGAAACCACGGAGGTGATGGAAACCGTGCCAATCATGCTAACCAAGCGGGCGCCATGAATCGAAATCAGGGAAACAACCAAGCGGGAAACAATGGTGGGAACGGGCAGAGGCCCGGATGTTTTAACTGCGGTGATGTTGGGCATTACAAAAGGAATTGCCCAGAATTAAACCAAGCACGCGGAAGAGTTTTCAACATAGAAGCGAGGGAAGCGCGCCAGGATCCCAATGTTGTCACTGGTACGTTCCCTGTAAACCAACGCTATGCATCCGTTTTATTTGATACGGGCGCCGATTATAGCTTCGTGTCGTTAGAATTTAAGAATATGCTTGGTTTAGCCGCTAATAAGTTAGATATTCCATACTCGATCGAATTAGCGAATGGGAAGTTAATAGAGGCTAACGAGGTGATTCGAGGTTGCGTAATCGAACTGGGAGAGCGTGAGTTCGCTCTGGATCTACTACCAGTCCAGTTGGGAAGCTTCGACGTGGTAGTAGGGATGGATTGGTTATCAAGTAACAAGGCCGAGATAGTTTGTCACGAGAAGATTATTCGTATCCCGACCGATGATGGTGAGACCATTGTGGTTCATGGGGAGAAGCGTGAGACGCCGTTAAGGATGATTAGCTGCCTGAAAGCGAGAAAGTGTTTGCAGAAGGGATGTGCTGCCTTTCTGGCACACATTGTAGATAAGAAGGCTGTTGAGCCAAAGATCGAAGACATCCCTGTCGTGAGGGAATACCCAGAAGTCTTTCCAGAAGATTTGCCTGGCTTGCCGCCTCAAAGGCAAGTGGAGTTTCGTATTGACTTAGTTCCAGGCGCCGCGCCTGTGGCTAAGGCACCCTACAGACTCGCTCCGTCTGAGATGCAAGAACTGTCGACACAACTTCAAGAGTTGTTAGACAAGGGATTCATCCGACCGAGCTTCTCGCCTTGGGGAGCTCCAGTTTTGTTTGTCAAGAAGAAGGACGGTAGTTTCCGTATGTGTATTGATTACAGAGAATTGCACAAGCTAACGATCAAGAACAGGTATCCCCTGCCAAGAATCGATGATCTATTCGACCAGCTTCAAGGTTCAAGCTTTTACTCAAAGATCGATCTTCGATCTGGATACCATCAGCTACGGATACAGGAGGAGAGTATCCCAAAGACAGCCTTCAGAACTCGATATGGACACTACGAGTTTCTCGTTATGCCGTTTGGTCTGACAAACGCACCTGCCGTGTTCATGGATTTGATGAATCGGGTTTGCAAGCCGTACTTGGATAAGTTCGTGATCGTATTCATCGATGATATTTTGATTTATTCAAAGACGAAGGCTGAGCACGAGCAGCATCTTAGAGCCATTCTGGAGCTGCTAAAGAAAGAACAGTTGTACGCCAAATTCTCTAAGTGCGAGTTTTGGCTAAGGGAAGTGCAATTCCTTGGGCACGTGGTGAACGGAGATGGAATCCACGTGGATCCCACCAAGATCGAAGCGATCAAGGATTGGGAAACGCCAAAGACGCCAACCGAGATTCGGCAATTCTTGGGTTTGGCTGGCTATTATCGAAGGTTCATCGAGAACTTTTCAAGGATCGCTCAACCATTGACACTCCTCACGCAGAAGGATAAGAAGTTTGATTGGGGAATTAAACAGGAGGAAGCATTTCAGATATTGAAAGATAAGCTTTGTAACGCGCCAATATTAGCTCTACCAGAAGGTACAGATGATTTCGTGGTATACTGCGACGCTTCGCGTCAAGGATTGGGTTGTGTGTTGATGCAACGCCAAAAGGTTATTGCCTACGCGTCACGCCAACTGAAAGTGCACGAAAAGAATTATACCACGCACGATTTGGAGCTTGGCGCAGTGGTTTTCGCTTTGAAGATCTGGAGACACTACCTTTATGGTACGAAGTGTACGATCTTCACCGATCACAAGAGCCTCCAGCACATATTCAACCAGAAGGAGTTGAACATGAGGCAAAGACGATGGGTCGAGTTGCTGAACGACTACGACTGTGAGATAAAGTATCACCCAGGGAAGGCGAATGTGGTCGCCGATGCCCTAAGTCGTAAGGAGAGGATCAAACCCATAAGGGTTAGAGCTTTGGAGATGATCATTCAGACCGATCTTTCCTCGCGCGTTCGTGCAGCGCAACAAGAAGCTCTCAAGGAAAGAAACCTTGCAGAAGAGTATCTCCGTGGGATGGAGAAGATACTGGTACCAAACAAGGAAGGAACGTTATGTTTTGAGAAAAGGATTTGGGTTCCTTTGTTTGGTGGTTTAAGGAAGGTTATTTTCGATGAAGCTCACAAATCGCGGTACTCTATCCACCCGGGAGCGGATAAGATGTACCAGGATCTTAAAGATTACTATTGGTGGCCTAGGATGAAAGGCGATGTTGCTGTTTATGTGAGCAAATGTTTAACATGTGCCAAGGTTAAGGCAGAATACCAGAAGCCTTCAGGACTTCTGCAACAACCAGAGATTCCCAAGTGGAAGTGGGAACAAATCTCCATGGATTTTGTTACAAAATTGCCAAGAACGCTAAGAGGACATGACACTATCTGGGTGATAGTGGATCGATTAACGAAGTCAGCACACTTCTTACCTATCCGCGAGAAGGATAATACGAGCAAATTGGCTGAAATTTACATGAGAGAGATTGTTACACGCCATGGAGTACCTCTCTCGATTATCTCCGATAGAGACGGAAGGTTCGTATCGAGGATATGGCAATCCTTCCAGGAAGCTTTTGGCTCAAAGTTGAATCTGAGCACTGCTTTTCACCCGCAGACCGACGGACAAAGTGAGCGAACGATTCAGACATTGGAGGACATGCTGAGAGCATGTGTGATGGATTTGGGCGGTAGCTGGGATAAGCATTTACCCCTGGTTGAGTTTTCATACAACAACAGCTACCACACCAGTATTGGTGCCGCGCCGTTTGAAGCCTTATATGGGCGCAAGTGCAGATCACCGCTCTGTTGGTCTGACGCTGGTGATAGACAGTTGGTTGGTCCTGAAGTAGTCCAGGAAACCACTGACAAGATTGCGCAAATCCGAGACCGTATCAGCACGGCTCGAGACAGGCAGAAAGCCTACGCAGATCGAGGCAGGAAACCTCAAGAGTTTGAGATTGGAGATATGGTTTTGTTAAAGGTATCACCCTGGAAAGGGGTGGCACGCTTTGGGAAGCGTGGGAAGTTGAATCCGCGCTACATTGGTCCTTTCAGAATTTTGGAAAGAATTGGGACCGTAGCATACAAGTTGGATTTACCTGCCGAACTGAATAATGTTCATGATACATTTCATGTATCCAATCTGAAAAGAAGTCCAACACAAGATAACGTTGCCATTCCTACCGACGAAATTCATGTTGATGACACGTTCCACTTCGTTGAAGAACCTGTCGAGGTCACGGATTGGAAAGTGAACAAGACCCGCCGGAGCAGTGTCAAGCTCGTCAAGGTTCGTTGGAATGCTAGACATGGTCCTGAATTCACCTGGGAGCGTGAGGACCGAATGAAAGAAAAATACCCCCACTTATTTCCTAAGAACCCTGCTTCTACAAGCAGAGCTTAAAATTTCGGGACGAAATTTTTCTAACGGGGGGAGAATGTGACAACCCTCACCAAACCAGGTATCCGTACGATTTAATTAATAAATAATTGCTGCTTAATTACTGTGCTTAACTGAAATTGCCAATGAACTGCTACTTGATTTCTAGCACTTGTATATTCCTGCATCATACTTTGATTTCCGTCACTACATTATTTACAAGTTGAACCTTAGTGACAAACATGATGCACTAAAGCACAGTAGCATTAGAACGGATAACCTATTGAACATGCTGATAAAGCCAGCATCAGGCAGACACTGCCTCTAAAGGCCTGTATGAGCCAGAAATATTTTACTACACCCATAGTGAGTGTAGGGATACAAGGGTTGTAGAATTGCGTCTCTAGGAATAAGATATAATGATTGGATGTGCCTAAAACGTACTCTAAGCACAAAACACAGCACTTTTATTAACATACTAGCTTCTGGCTAACTAATAAAGTGCCAAAACATGAGGAAATATTCCTGACACTTTGCAGAATAAAATGTGTCGCTAAAAATATTATTTACGACGCTTAAAAGCTTACTTAAGCACTTTAACGGATTACAATCCAACCGAACAACCGGACTATACCCGGAACATGAAAATATTGCCATAAGTATTGTTGGTCTTTTTCTGAGCCAGTTAGGGTCCCTGATTACCCTAACACCCGTATTATAACACATCATACAACTAACGGAGTTAACCCCTAAAGTTAACCTACTTAACGTAACTAAGCCCGAACTACACACTTGAAATCGAACCATAGGACCCCCCCCCCATTAGAAATCGGCCAACTATAGGGAAAAATGAGAGTACGAAAGTTGGATTATTTTATTTGTGTGCCTAATATCAAGGGGACAATGAATCCAATGGACGATGGAACTTGATTTTGCCTATAAGTATCTAGCTTAAACCAAACATAATCATCCATCACCATAACTCACACTCACACTCCTCCCTTGCCCTCCCAAGCTCTCGGCCGAACTCCCCACCCCCTACACATCCATTATTCGATTCTTGTTCATCCATTCCAAGCATACACAAGCTTCAAGGGTCACGTATTAGGAGTCTTGGAGCAAACGGAAGTGGAAGGACCTCGTTACCTTGCTTTTATCCACCTCATTTTCGCCTAGATTCTTCCCTAGCCCCGAGCTAGAGGTATAATGCTTAAATCTCATTCTCGAACATATCTAAGGTGGTTAATAAGATTTATAACGGTTAAAAGTCGGAAACATGCATTTTGAATCTTTAAAGTTTACTAAAAATGCAAGTATTGTTGGTTAAAAGATCATAAGTTGTGTAAAAGTTGTAGTGTTTGAATATGGTGAATATTGAGGCCCGATCTACGTTGTGGTGGCTCGGATCATCGTTTAACCCGACTTTGTTAAGATCATAGATCTTGACATAAGCTTGTTTCTATCGGTACGAGGGTTAAAAGGTGAAACTCTACCACACGAGAAACATGAACTTGTGTAAAAGTATTTTTACTAGTAAAATGGTGTTTAAAACTAGCGGATCTACGTATGTGCAAGTGGTATTTTTAAAGGACCAAGTGTCGAGAAAATCATGTTTTATAAAAAAGTCGGATGACAAACTAATGAATATGATTTTACAAACCACAAGTGTATAAACACTTGTGAAATAAGAAGTTTCGACAAAATAACAATCTTTGAGAAAGATAACGGGAAGTTGTAAAGAATGATTTATTCTAAAAACGGGGTTTTTACAAGATTAAACTATTTTATGCAAAGATCCACCAAATATAAGGAGATCTACACTATAGTTTTCGGAAAAAACTACAAGTTCATGTAATAATGCGATTTACATACTAGTCGACTAGTTTGATGTGTCGGAAATTGTTTGATTGAATCAAGAAATTGTTGAAGTGATTTTGTAAAAGAAAATGATACGCTTGAAAGCGTGGCCACCTCCAGTTACAGGGGAAACTCTGGCGAAATTTTTCTAAAATCTAACACTTAGAATTATTTACAAGTGTTAAACTATTTTTGAGATGTTTTCAAAATATATTTCGCCATGACTTTATTTATTAAATAATCGGAGGTGGGATTTTCACAAAAACTAAACGTGATAAATATTTATTCGATAAATATATTTTTCACCACACTGTTTATGATTATTTTGTGAAAATATATAAATATTATTTTTAGAGTAAAAATAATATTTACAAACGTTGACGAACCCAAAATAATACAAACGCTTACACGACGAACATATAAGTTACACCGGTAATTATTATTACCACTTAATCGTTAAAACGTAACTTACGCTTTATACGGAAATACTCATGAACGCGTATTTTGTCAACGTATTATTTTGGAAAGTATTAAGTGAAGAGAAAATATAATATTTTTGAGAAAAATATTTACATTTTGGAATGAGAAGTAAAAATGTATTAAGTGGGACTTAATGATATAATACAAATACACATGTATCAAATCCCCCATCCTTGGGAAGGAGATTAATTACCAAGTACATGCAAGATATAAACACGAAATAGTTGTCTAACTATTTCCCAAAAATCTAAACTATAAAGCTAAAGCACGGCCATCCGTCTAATAGAATTAGCACATGTAGGTCGTTGCACAGCTGCCGGACATTCAGAGTATTTGGTATAGCGACGCACTGACTGTGAGTTCATGTCCCCCTTTTCTCTTAACTATTTTCAGTTTTCTAAACTGCGGGGGTGAAATACATGTTACATTGATTATGAATACTTTATACATGGTATGGTTAGCGTAAGGAGGTTTGTTACTTTTAGATCATGTGAATGGGTAGGCGGAAACTTGAGGTCATTAATCCTCAGGGTAGGACCGAGGGGCAGGAGCGGTAGATCTATTTGGGTGTAGCGAGCCCAGTCCCAGGTCCAGCATAACGGACCTTGGGATGACTTTGTTCCCGACGCATAAATTTGCTAGGTTTGAGCCTTCCTACTTGCATTTCGATCTCTTTTTCCTTATTTGCTACATACCAGGGTTTTTGATAAATACAAAGGTTTATTTACTCGCTTTCGCATGAACTCGCTCAACATTATTGTTGATTTTTCAACTTACATGTATTTCAGGGAATTAAAGATCTGGCACGGTATGGCATGTTTTCCGCTGCATTAGTCACCGAGGTCATCCAGGGTTTGGGGAATGTGACTCTTTCCTGGACAAGTCACAGTCCTCGAATCATGTTATGTTATGTTTAGGGTTGTAATGTTTGTGGGACAAGTTTATGGTTGATAGGGTGTTAACCCGTTAAGACAATGTTTTGATATTTTTATTTTAATGGATGATCTTGCATATTTTTAATTCATATAGCTTTGTTATGATTAAGCTATGGTATTAAGAAGTCACACCAAATTAACCACGCTTCCGCAAAGCCAGGGTGTGACAAACGGTTCGGGAAAGAGAGTGCCCCCAGGGCATATGAAATCAAGCAGAAAATCGCAGGAACTCGTCAAGCCGGAAACTCGGTGTCGGCTTACTTCACGTGTCTTCGGTCCCTTTGGGACGAGGCACAATCTGTCCAACCCTTTCCTCAATGTTCATGTGATAAGTGCGAATGCGAGGTTGGAAAGAAGATTTTCGAACATCAAGAGAAGGAACATTTGTATGAGTTTCTTATGGGTTTGGATAATGAGTTCTCTGTAATCAAGACTCAAATATTGGCCACCAAGCCAATTCCGTCACTCACAGCCGCGTACCATATGGTACATGATGACGAAAAGCAGAGAGCCGTATATAGTGACAACAAAGGGAATGTCGAAGCCGCTGCGTTCAAAGCATTCCAGAAAAAAATTATGATAATAACAGAGAAAAGAGTGGGCCGAAGGGTGTGAAAGAAGGAGCCGAACACTGCAGTTTTTGCAACCGGGATGGGCATAAGCGTGAAGGATGCTTCAAGCTAGTCGGGTATCCCGATTGGTGGCCCGGGAAGAAAGGAGAAAAGACAAAGGGGAAGGCAGCTTGTGTGGAGGCGGACTCTAGTCCGATACCGGGTTTGTCACAAGAAAATTACCAAACTCTTCTGAAACACTTCTCCGGCTCGGGTAATGATGAAACTACGAAATCTTTTGCTAATATGGCCTATAAAATTAATGACGAAGGTGAGTGGATTATCGACTCGGGTTGTACCGAATATATAACTCATTTACCTAACATTCTTATTAATAAAAAGGCTGCCCCCCTCGAAGGTCCCGTCCTCATTCCTAATGGTGACTCCATTCCCGTAAAGGGAAAAGGGGAATACATCCTCCCCGGAGGAGCCAAAGTGAAAAATGTTCTTTACATTCCCGATTTTAAGTGCAATCTCCTCTCTGTTAGCCGCCTTAGTCGTGACCTACAATGTGTCGTTTCATTTTTTCCTGACTTCTGTGTCATGCAGGGATTGAAGAGGAGGAACTTGATTGGAGCGGGTAGATGTGAAGGGGGACTGTACCGGATGAAGATGGTGCAAGAAAAGAAAGCTTTTGGGACCACTATTGAGACATGGCACAAGAGACTTGGACATGCCTCGAAAGAAAAGTTAGCTAAAGTCGATTTTCTTAGTACTATTCATAATGAACTCGGTAATTTTTGTGATTCTTGTGCCATGGCCAAGTTTGCTAGAACACCATTTTCCTCTAGTTTTATTAAAACTATTGAACCTTTTCAGTTGATTCATTGTGATATTTGGGGTGGGTACCGGGTACCATCTTATACTAAAGCCAACTATTTCCTCACTATAGTTGATGATTTTAGTAGAGCCGTGTGGGTGTTTCTTATTAAACACAAAAGTGATGCAAGTAAATGTCTTGTAAACTTTTGCAAAATGGTTGAAGTTCAATTTGAAAAATGCGTTAAAAGATTGAGATGTGACAATGGTGGGGAGTTTACTTCCAATGACATGATAGAGTTTTATAATAAAAAGGGAATGTTACTTGAAACTACATGCCCTCACACTCCTCAGCAAAATGGAGTTGTCGAAAGAAAACACCGACATCTCCTGGAGACGGCTCGGGCCTTAAGGTTCGGGGCAAACCTCCCGAAACGGTTTTGGGGGGAGTGTATTTTGACCGCGGCTTACGTCATCAACCGTTTGCCCTCCAAGGTCCTCAAAAATAAAACCCCTTTTGAATTATTTTTTGGAATTAAACCCGATTACAACCACCTTAGGGTGTTTGGGTGCCTTGTGTATTTTAAAAATTTCAACACAAGAGGAGACAAGTTTGAACAAAGGGGGAAGCCGGGGGTGTTTATTGGGTATCCTCCAGGAACTAAAGGATACAAGATTCTTGACCTTGAAACTAGAAAAGTTATCGTTAGTAGGGACGTTCTCTTTCTTGAAGAGATATTTCCTTTCAAAGGGATTCAAGGGGAGGGGTTTAATGAGAATGAAAGTCCCAGAATATTGCATGAGTATGATTGTGATGACACATGCATAAGCCATAATCCCTCTAAAGAATCCAACTTAAACTGTCCCAATGAGGCTGACCATATATCGGCCCAAAACAGTGAAGGAAATGAAAGTGATAATGGGCCAAGTGTTACTTCAAATAATGGGCCTGAAGTTGTGATAAATCATAGTCCTGAAACCGTGGTTAACCATGGGCCAGAAATAGAGGTTGATTTGGGCCAAGATAATAATAATGTTGAGGCTAATGTCGAGAATACTATTGAGGAACAAAATGAGGCAGCCGATATTCTTGACGGACCAATCCGCAAGAGGTCTCAGCCTGCAAAATTCAAAGACTTCGTCGTCAATGTTCCCCCTTCGGTCCAACACCCCGCATCCAGTCAAGCCTCCTCAGTGGTACGTTATCCCATTTCCGATTTTGTTTCTTATAATAAATTTTCGGCTAAACAAAAGGCTTTTTTGGCGGCCATCACTAAAAACGATGAGCCAAAATGTTTTCAAGAAGCTTCACAGGATGTTCGATGGTGTGAAGCCATGAGGAATGAAATCAAGGCCTTAGAGAAAAATGGAACGTGGACGTTGGAAAATCTACCTCAAGGAAAACGAGCTATCGATTCAAAGTGGGTCTACAAGATAAAGTACAAACCAAATGGTGAGGTAGAAAGATACAAAGCTCGCCTTGTTGCTAAAGGTTTTACTCAACAAGAAGGGATAGATTATCACGACACTTTCGCTCCGGTTGCAAAGTTGGTTACAATGCGAACGCTTCTTGCTATGGCAGTAAAAAGAAACTGGTTTATTCACCAACTGGATGTGAATAATGCTTTCTTACATGGTGAGCTCGAAGAAGAGGTGTATATGAAGATCCCTCAAGGTTTTTCTGATAAGGATGAGACACGGGTTTGTCGTTTAAGAAAATCTTTATATGGCTTGAAACAAGCTTCAAGGAATTGGTATCACAAGTTCACCACCTTTCTCTTAAGCTTGAATTTCAAACAATCCAAGGCGGATCATTCTTTGTTCATCTTCGAAGCCAGAGATGTTATGATAGTTATCCTAATCTATGTGGATGATGTCATCATAACGGGAAATTGTCTAGCCAAAATTAAAGAAGTTAAGAAGAAGCTCGATGAGAATTTTAGCATCAAAGACTTGGGGAACCTAAAGTACTTTCTCGGGATAGAGGTTGCTAGAACTAAAGAAGGCTTGGTTCTTAGTCAGCGAAAATACACGTTAGATATTTTGGAGGACAGTGGAAAGATTGGATGCAAGCCTAGCTCGACTCCAATTGAACAAGGATTAAAAGTAGACAAGGGAGAGGAAAACGAACATATTGATGCTAGTCAATACCGTCGCCTGGTAGGGCGGCTTCTTTATTTGCAGGCCACACGACCTGACATTACCTACTCCGTCAACATTCTAAGCCAATTCGTTGCGGACCCGAGAAGTAATCATTTGGAGGCAGTCAACAGAATTCTCAGTTATTTGAAGGCCACCCCGGGGTAAGGTATCCTTCTCTCGCGTGAGGGGGAACCTGTTTTGTCGGCCTATTGTGATTCGGATTGGTTAGGGTGCCCGTATACTAGAAGATCTCGGACCGGGTATTTTCTCTTGCTTGGAGGTACCCCCATTTCATGGAAAACCAAGAAGCAATCGGTTGTTTCTCGGTCTTCAGCTGAAGCCGAGTACCGAGCTATGGCCTCTACTGTTAGCGAGATTATTTGGGTTCGTTGGCTGCTCCGAGAACTACGAGTTCACATCACCTCGCCTACCCCCTTGTTTTGTGACAACCAAGCCGCTCGCCACATAGCAAACAATCCCGTTTACCACGAAAGAACGAAACATGTTGAAATGGACTGTTTCTTTGTGCGCGAACGCGTTGAGTCAAAGGAAATTGTTCCAATGAATATAACTAGCAAAATGCAAATTGCCGACTTGTTAACCAAGGGACTATCAAGACAGCAGCTCGTGTTTCTTCTTGGCAAGATTAGCATGACAAATTTACATGCTACATCTTGAGGGGGAATATAGAAACTTATTATTTTTGTTAATTATATTTGTATTGATATCATCCTTTATTACAGGATCTTAGCTTGATTAGCAATTCTCCTATTTATGTAATCGGTGCTTCCTCCACCAAAGAAATCAATCAATAATTTTGAGTTATCTCTTGCCATATCTTCTTTAGGTCAAGATCAAAAACAAAAATAAAAACAAAGGCGGTACAGGTTCGATTTGGGTGATTGAATGATTTAGGATCTCTGGTATTCAATTGAAGGTTTGAGAAATACCAATTTGCCCGTAAACTTATGATTAGGATCTCTGATATTCAATTGAAGGGGGTGGTCATAGGCAGTGATGTTTTGAAGAGTTTAGAGAGAGGGGGGGGGGTTAGAGAGAGAAAGATATATTGAGTTAATATATAATTAATATATAATAATTTTGTTTATTTTTTAAAGAATAGGATAAAAGATAATTATACCCTCATGTGCCTTTCACATGATCTAATTTAACAGGAAAACTTAACTAGGTTAGGGCTAAAGGACGAAACATGCAAGATTTTGTAACATAAAGTATAAAACCCGTCAAATTTAAAAATAAAGGACACCGCCTGCAATTTGGTACAAACATAAAGGACAAAACTTGTAATTCACTCAAAAATATAAGAACTATTTGATATTTTATATTTAATGTAACCTCACCAACCCTATTTAAAAGTGAAGCATACAATATAAACTAGGGCTGGCATATCGTGTATACCCGCACATGATAAGACACGACACGATAAGACACGATACACGAAATCCATACACAAACATGACACGATAACTTATCGTGTCCTTTTTTTCAAACACGAACACGACACGATATACACGAAAATTACCTGTTAATAACTGTTAACACGACTGTTCGACTGTTATACACGAAAATTACATGTTAATACCTGTTAACACGAACACGACATGCTATATGAGAGTTACAGAGGGAGTTTAGGGTTTTATTTTTTATTTTTTAATTGAATGAGGAATGAAAATAGAAAGGAATTAAGGAACCCACACGCACATGGCTGATGAGTTTTATTTACTTTAATTTCTTATGGTGTACTAACGGTATTAACATGTATTTAACCTGTTTATACACGAAAATTAACAAGTAATCTCGTGTCTACCTGTTTGGTACACGATACCTGTTAAGGTCATACACGATACCTGTTAACTTCGTGTAGATTCGTGTCGTGTATTCATGTAAAATTGCCAGCCCTAATATAAACACATAACTTCACATCAAACAACAGAACAAAATGTAAACAAATACTATCATTGTAATTAAAAATGAAACTTAATTACTTCAGGGTTAAATTTTTATAGTGTCGCTAACATATTTCATCAATTGTTATTATATATAATATAGAATAGAATATCGTTTCATATGTATGTACACAAAGGGTATGTTTGGCAACAAGCTTTTAGGAGCTTTTAGGAGCTTCAAGCTTCAGGCTTTAAAGAAAAAGCTTCAGGCCCAATAAAAGCCTTGTTTGGTTGAAACAAGCTTCAGGCTTTTAGATTACTTGAAAAGCTCTTTTTTGAAACGCTGATTAAAGTAGCGTTTAAAAAACCTACAAGCTTTTAAGGTTTAAATTACTTAAATAACCTACAACCCTCATCATCCCAAATTGAAGAAAGGATCGATCGCAAGCAAAAGCCAGGTATGCATGTTCTTATTTAATTGAATTGATTATCATCTTTTGTTACAATTTCAAACTGGAACGTGAATGAGTCAACAAAAGCATGTTGTGTAATCGTCAGATTCTGGATTTTAGTTTTTCTTCATGTGATCGAAGAACAAATGGTATGATTAGGGTATATCACAATTCACCCTCTTTGAGTATTTGTTTAATCGGTGGGGTTTTATCGATTATCATATTTGCAAAGTTAGGGGGCTTTAACTGATAGTTACAGGAGGGGATATTCCAATATAAAAAAAATTAAATTAACTTTTAAAAATTAAAATCTAAAAGGCATGATCTTGTTTTAAACATTCAATGACTTGTGTTCTGAAACTGGATAGAATCATTAGGTGTATACAGGGGTGCAAACATGTTTAGGATGACTTATCTGATGCGCTAATGACTAATTTATATGATTACCGTAGTAATAATTTGATTTTTCTTAGAAAATGTGGTCGAGCTTGAGAAAACAAAGCTCGAATCGAGCTGAGCTCTCATAAGTTAATCGAGCTCGGGCTCGGCACGACTCGTTTGCACCCCTATTGTTGAGTCATACAACCACTTAATTCTAAGATTTATATGATTACGGTAGTAATAATTTTATTTTTGTTAGAAAATGTGGTCGAGCTTGAGAAAACAAAGCTTGAATCGAGCCGAGCTCGAGCCCGAGCTCTCACAAGTTAATCGAGCCCGAGCTCGAATAAGTTAATCGAGCTCGAGCCTGAGCCTGGTCAAGCTCGGGCTCGGCACAGCTCATTTACACCCGTAATGCAAACAAGAATAAATTACTGGTGCCAATTAATTCAAACATTAAAGTTAGAAATTCAGGCAATTCTTTTTCATTGGCAAGGTTGATAGCTTTCACTTGAACCTCATCTAACAGCTCAACTCTTGACACCTACCAAAAACATTATCCACTTTGTGTCACAAATTCACATTTTTTATAGTGTCAGTTGAACATAATCTAGAACAAAAGAAAACATCAAAGTTATAATTTAAAAAATGCATACCTGAATGCCAGACAACATTGCTGCTATTGCCACATCAGCTACATCTTTGATAGTAGGAAAATTGCACATTGCAACCTGTAAGGAAAACATAGTCAATTGTATGTTAAGATATAATATGAGAGTTAATTACGTTTTCCGTCCCCGTGGTTGGTTGAAAACAACCATTATAGTCCATTAGTTTAAAAATTGCCAAAACAGTATCTGTACTTTCACTTTTGTAACAATTACAGTCCACCTCCGTTAACCCAGAATTGCCTGGATTTTATTATGCTGTTAAAAAATGCAGTTTTTTGTGACATAATTCTAATTTTGCAATTGTGTACATGTGTATGTATGCATGGTTGCTAGATGGATTCTAAAAAGAGAAAGGGAGAAGAGATGAAACATGTTCGCAACGAAACTGCATGATGTTCGTAACCATGACACAAGCACTAGCGGTGTATTTGAAGGAACGTCGAATGAGATGAAACATGTTCGCAACGAAATTGTTACTTTGATATGGAATGGACGACATTAATGATTTAATAGTATTATATTATGTTATGACTTTTTGTTAATAACTATGTTTTATTTACCTGTCAAAAAAACTATGTTTTATTTAATTGAAAATGACCATGTTTTATTCATTTGAGAAATAACTATTATATATATGTGTGTGTGTGTGTGAGAGAGAGAGAGAGAGATTACGTTTAGTATTATGTTTTTTTAGTTATGCCCATTTTGGTCATTTTATACCTTTTATTAAAAGCTACAACTACTCTGCCAAACACCTAAATATCTAACCAGCTTACAGCTTCCAGCTACTAGCTACAGCTACCAGCTTCCAGCTTTCAGCTAACAGCTACCAGCTTCCAGCCACCAGCTTCTAGCTAGTTTTGCCAAACATACCCAAAGCCTAGACTTGAATTGTTAATGTGGGTATCACATAGGTATTTAACATATGCGGCATCCACAATACAGGTGAGTTGACCAGACCAAACCAACTAAATCAATGACTCGGTTATGCTTCTTTAGTTCTTTTTTTATAATTATAACTGATTTTTATGATTCTATTATGATTATATGTGTATATATGATCGAACTAACACGTAGGTAGATCGGATAACATCGACACTACAAAAGTAGTGAAACTAGTTTAATTATTTAATATTTCTTTCCATATATTTAGAAATAAGCTTTACGTATTGGGTTGAAAGAGGAGTTTCATTTTATCCAATAAGACGATGGGGCGTGGGCTCGGGAACGGCATCGGGGGGCTGATGTGGCCCGTTTCCTGTCGGAGAACACCCCCCCCCCTTCCCTGTCTGGATTTCGGTGAGCTCAGGGACTCACCCCCGTCTTCCCCGATGAAAAAAAAAACCGACTATTTGAATTGGAGCCGTTGGGAACGGTCAAAAACAAAAAAAAAATAATAATAAAATCCTATTTAAACTATTTTTCAATTTTATACCAAAAAAATCATGGATTCGAGCTGACGGAACCCGCCTCCATTCTTTCCCAACACACCCGCTACTCCCTCGACCCAACCCCCACTCGTATACCTCACGACATCGATGGATCCGTATTCGTTTGGCGGTTTTAGTCAAGCTCAAAACTCTTGGCGAATGCTATACCAACAACACCACCATGCTATGCAAATGCAATCACAAGCAATACAAATGCCACCATCCCAACCGTTGACTCAAACCGCACCCGAGCACGATTTCGTTTCTTTAGCCGTAGATGACGTGTTATACCTGAACGCAACCACAAACCACGAAGGTCATGAAAGGGGAAAAAACGAGCACAAAGAGGAAACCAAGCACAAGCTCAAGAAGAGGGAAGCGGAAAGGCGCAAAGCATTCCTTGGACCCCGGATGAGTTGAAAACGCTTGCACGAGCGTGGGTTAAAGCTTCTACCGATCTGATTATAGGTATGATTTTTAATTTTATTTTTAAATAAAGTATTAAAATTTTTTTTTTGTATTTTATTTCTAAGCAATGATTATATTTCTAAATTTTAATGTGTAGCTACTAATCGAAAACGTGAAGCCTTTTATAACCAAGTTTGTAAAGAATTTTTTCAATTGATACAACGGCCCCTATATCAACCTAGAATCAATAGCATTTCGTCGGAATACATCCTGTCTTTTCACCTTAATAGTCCTGTGCATAGTCAGCACTATAGCCCCAATCATGGCTACATTTTTTTTCTGTTTTTTACAATACAAAGGTCGAAGAAAAAAAGCTTGTTCATTCCGCTGGCTCAAAATTTAGAGAGATGAAAGGAAAAAATGGTTTATTTGCGAGTATATATCAAAATGCATGGAACACTCGTCCAAGTGGTACAAATGATGCAAGTGTTTTTGTCGTTGGCTATTGACAAATACACCAAGAAACATGGGCCATGGAATAACATCAGGCCGTATGAAATATTGAGAGAATGCCCAAAGTGGAAAGTGGTGCCTAATGACGTATCACAATCGAAAGATCTAAAACAAGTGTGATGGGGAGTTATAGTGCGGATGATTCCGATGCACGTTGTTCTATCAATATAAACGATGACCCCGAGTTCGAAAATGAAGCTCCAACTCCTGAATCAGAGTGGCCAATTGGAAGGGATCATGCTAAAAAACAGCCAATGAGAAGGCTTCAGGTTCAAAGGGAACGAGCTCGAGTGATGTATCAAAACTTGATACAATTCTACAAAAATTCAACCATTTTATGGCAGTGCGGGAGGAAAGGTACAAAAAGAAAGAGAATGAAAAGGAAGAAGCGGCGGCAAGGGAAAAGGAGAGGCTTGAGTTCAATAAGAGGTGACTCGAATTTGATCTACAAAATCAATAAACTGAAGAGCTCTGACTCATGAGAACCGACATCGAAAACGTACTAGAAAGAGACCGTGCAGTACTCTAAAAAATGAAGGACAAAATCGTGAAGAAATGGCTAGGAGGAAGTGGTAGTGGGCTTTAGTTTTTTGTTTTTTTTTTTTTTTTTTTTTTTTTTTTTTTTTTTTTTGTTTTTTTTTTGAAACTATGTCTTTCTTTTCTAGGCTATGTAACTTTTTTTAATTAATGAAAACTTTTTATATTTTATAGAATTTAGGTATTTAAAAAAAGAAATAAAATAATGGAATAGAGAGGAAGGGGAATCACACCCTATGTTTTGGGAGGATGGTAAGGTGAAATGAAGGGTGATGTGACATTAAGGTAAATTTTGGGGAAGGAGGAACCACAGTCCACACCCCATAACCTAATGAGATTCTTGAGAACCATATCGTACTTTAACAAGATGCATTAAATTTGATTTCAGGTATAATTGAAAGGTGTTTAGAGTAAACACATGGACAAGTAATGTTATCTTGAAAAAAATAGTAGGGGTCTAACATTTGCTGACCAGTGTGCACATGGTTATAAAAAATGTTGGTGTCAGTCGACAATTTTAACTTTTTGGAGTAAATTATAGTTTAATTTTTTTTAAAAGAGAACTTCATTAACACACCTTCTACCCAATCAGACAACTTATCATACACGGATTTTGTGTTGGGAAATAAGTGATTTCTATGATTCAAGCGAAATTAAGAAGGTAACCAATTATTTATATTCTTGTTTGATACCCGTTAATGAAATAACAATGAATATTCTTAACAAGTTTCAACACAAGATAACAACACATTTGACGTTGTGGCATGTGACATTAGCAACAAGCAACTTACATTAACAACAAATTCTACTCTACTCTACTTTATACTAATAACTTTACAATACTTCATTGTTCAAATTTGAACTTGGGATCTACTCTCAAAGAGACATATGCCTCTATTAAGTAGGTTATTCACTTATTCCCACATCGGCCAGATATTAAGTTACTTTTTTTAACGGCAACTTGGATTACTGACGGATTATTAGAGTATTATCGTGCCACCAGCGGAACCACCTGATTATATCCATCTCCACTAGGCTATAATGTCTATACACCAATTCAGAAGGAAACCTAATAATTCTGAGAAAAACCCTCCTTTGTGGGAATCAAACCCAAGACCTCATAGTTCCTAAACCTTAATTCATCACAAAATATCACCAGGCTATAATGTCATGGCCAGATATTAAGTTATTACTTTGGGCTTGTTCATATTTAGCAAATTTGTTTGTAGTTTACATCATTAATATTTGATTATTTTCCTATATTTGCGGTCACACCTGCCTTCTTTATTACATTAATTCTACTTTACCATAAGTGGTTTTTGTAAGATATATTTATGTTGTAACATTAATTGCTACTTCACTATAACTGGTCTTTGTAAGATATATATTTATGTTGTAAGGTCGTTGTAATATAACCACACCTAAATGAGTTAAAGAGAGGTGATGTACTTTAGAGCATTCACATTCTATCCATCAAAATATGTGAGGGGGAGTTTTTATATTATAAAGGGTATAAAAAGTGGTTGTGAGTGGAGGAGAGAGAAAATGTTACTGTTCATCTGTATATTTAAGGGGACACTATTCACCCACTATAATTTTTTTAATATATATTGAAAGTGGTTGTGAGTGAAGGAGAGAGATAAATGTAATGATAATATTATTTAATTGAAAAGGAGAGAGAAAAAATATTTGTTTTTAGTGAAAATATATTGATATAGGAGTTGTTTTTTAGTGGAATGTATGTATAATTTGATGGATTGGATGTGAATGCTCAGAGTATCCTCATCCAATCCATCAAATTATACATACATTCCACTAAAAAACAACTCCTATATCAATATATTTTCACTAAAAACAAATATTTTTTCTCTCTTCTTTTCAATTAAATAATATTATCATTACATTTATCTCTCTGATTCACTCACAACTACTTTCAATATATATTAAAAAAATTATACTGGGTGAACAGTGTCCCCCCAAATATAGAGATGAACAGTAACATTTTCTCTCTCCTCCACTCACAACCATTTTTTATACCCTTTATAATATAAAAACTACCTCTCACATATTTTAATGGTTTGGATGAGAATGCTCTTATAACAGTATATTTATGTTCTCAGGTTAAGAATCCTGTAAAAAAAGTTAATAGTATGAGAAGTATAGGAAATAATATGGTGTTGACATGTGTCCTTTAATTTAATTATTAAAACGGATAATAATGTAATTTACCTCAAAGTTCAATTAATTGATAAAATAATCTTTGTAACCTCCAGTGAGTTATTTTAGGTTAGTGATATTTTTTCAAAGATTTACGAATTCAGTTTTATATACGAACTCAGAGATTTTATAAATCATTATTGCCTGATTCATAGAAATCGAAGGAAATTATAGTTCCTATTTTTTTGAATCATCAGTTCGTATTTTTTAATTCACATCTATAAAACACCATATGAATTCCAAAAAAACACCACAACTTGAATCCAATACAGTCAGAATGTTTTAACATCTGGAATGATTTTGATTATTTTGAAAATATAAACACTATTCATATTCTAAAAACACCACGACTTGAATCGTAATACAGTCATGGTGTTTTAACATCTGGAATGATTGCATTGCACATTATGTGTGGTGTTTTATACCTGCAATTCCAGTAGATCTTCTTCGTATGGTGTTTTAAACCTGTATTCTAGTATGTGTTCTTCGTATGATGTTTTACACCAGCATTCATGGTGTTTTACACCTGCATTCCAGTAGTTGTTATTCGTATGGTGTTTTACACATGCATTCCAGTATATGTTATTCGTATGGTGTTTTAAATCTGCATTCTTGTAGGCTTCATATCATTTTATACATATTTTTTTTCTCTATATAAATATAGCAATATGGTACTCATATTAAAGATAAAAAAACTCGTTATTGTGGTGTAATTTTTTTTTAAAAAAAGCGTTATGTATAAAATGTTATTGACGTTCAAAAAAGATGGTGGAACTTGCATGTGCATTAAAGTTGATGGCAGTTTCTTTATTTAAACAATACAATATAAAAAGACATTATTACCCCTAATCTAGCCAAATTTGTCAAAAAAATAAAAGATAATTTACATTTTAAGCCCCTTTTGATCTCAACCATTAACTACAAGATCTAAGGACTTAAAACACTTCTTACACTACTCACAAAACCACTCCTGTTTACACTAACCCCACCCTATATGGGTAGGGTTCGGCTACAAAGTACATTTTTTCTACAAAGTGTACAAAGTTATAAAACACCACAATTTCAGCCATAAAACACACTCAAAACCCACAAATAACACAGTGAAGATCACTAAAACACAAAAAGGTGGGGAACTGATGTGAGTTAAAATATGTGTAGTTAGTCCTAGTTAACGTCGAGTTTTATTGTGTTAAATACGTTAAGTCATAGTATTTATATATTTATTATATGTTTGTGTGTTTGTGCTTAACAGGTCTTAAACAAGTTAACGAGAGTAAACGAGCTAAAACATGGATTCGACAAGTTGATGCGAGACGCGAAACAAAAGAAAATCAATTGAACAAGTCAGGCGACACGTGGAGAATAGCTGTGATCATGCCACGAAGGCCGACAATCACTAATAGGACTTTTTCGAGGAACCAGTCAACACATCAGGGACGAATTTCTCGTAATATTTTTTTTTTTTTGAACAGCAAAGATTGTTCTCCCTAAATATACACCTCCAAAAGATTGAACCTTGGTCTTTACACAAGAGTTAATTTCTCTTGACCACTAGGCTAAAGCCTGAACTTTTCTCGTAGTATTTATTGGATTAAAAAATGGATTTCTCTTTTGGGCCGTATAGGGAGAATACTTTGAGGGGATTATTATATTTTGGAACATCACAAAAGTTCATGATCCATCATCAAACAATATATGTACACGCATACATGTTGGCAGCGAGAAAAAGACATCATAAAAAGGAGATGTGGACATTTGCTGTGTGGGCTTTGGAGGATCATGACATATGTGGGCTTGATCTCTTTTGAGTTTTGACGGCAGACTTCTTTAACATCAAGATTAATACAAAGGAGGCAATGGCCGTCAATTAAAAAGATAAAAAAAAGGAACGAATTGTGCATTATCATTCGATATCCCAAGCCACTTCTACATGTTTGATCAACTCGGGATGACAACTGAAGCTGTGAAGACTATCATGAGCGGCTAGGCTCTTCGTGGCTTCCTCTAGGCGACGGTTCAGTTAGGTTTTTATTTTATTCAGTTTATACTCAGGTTTGGATGTATTTTTGACCTTGACAAAGTTGTATGAATAAATTGATGTGTTGATTTCTTTGAACTATTTGCATGTGTTTTGAGTTCTTGCTTTACAACTTGTTCGGTTGATGACAAAACCTAGTAACTTGTTGGGTGACATAGAGTAGGTTGACTCACGCTAGTAAACAGAGTTAATCAAATTATAAAAGATCTGATGACAAAGACCTATTTTTGATTATCATATTAAATTAACTAACTTTCCAGTATCATGTCTATGTGATGACCAATTAACTGGGTAAAACTGAGTTTTGTGAAACCTAGAACCTGAAGTCTGGAGGAAGTTACATTTTATAAATCTGATATCTTTTCTTATAGTTAGTTTCTTAGTTTCTTTCAACACTAACCACATATTCCTCGTGGATACGACACCCAACTTTCGTTATCTACTTAGTTTAATTAGGTTTTTGCATGACCCTTACGACAGTCATCAGGAACCGGGGAACACTCTTAACAATTTAACTTAACATGTTAAAAATCAATTTTTTTAAAAATTTTTTGGCGCTTTTCTTTATATATACTTTTAGAAGTATTTTTAATAAAAAAAAATCAAAAACTAAAAACATTAAAAAAACAGTTAAAAAAAGGTTTAAAAATTTTTTTTACAAAAATAATTTTTTTATTGGAATAGTTTCTACTCATTTTTAGAGTGAATTACAAATTTTCTCATTTATCTTTATACCAAATTTCAAGTAGTGTCATTTGTCTTAAAATTGATGACTTTTGTACTTAATGTTTTCAGATGTTACACGTTATGTCCTTTGGCCCTAACCCAGTTAAATGTTTTTGTGAAATCATATCACACAAGGGTAGTTTAGTCTTTTTATCAATCTATTTAAATAAATTAACAAACAGAACAATAATATATGTATCTACTTATCTAATAAATGGGGATTAAGGCTGATGTCTTAAAACAGCCCTCCCCCAATCATAGGCAGGTATTTTAAAAAGGGTGATGTCAATTCTTGAAAAAATGATGTCATCTTTTTTCTAAAACACATACATGACCACATACATGCACACATACATACATAAGTTAACCAATAACACATACAGATTTTAAACAAAAATTGTAATTGTTTCTTTTTAACTTTATGCGTGCTTAATTAATATCCCTGCAGCTATTTAATTGGGCTAAACCTTCTCCCTCAATTAAACCATGCAGCTTCTTTGCACGCCATCCAACCTCTCCTTCACGCCATCTAATCAGATGAAACTTCAAACCCTAGAGTTTTGAAATTCAAATCACGCTTCCACGCTTCTTTCTCTGCTATTGCATAATCCGAAGAAGAATGAGTTGCAGAACCCTTTCCTTTCAATCTTTCTTCATCAATCGGTATGTGTTATTGTTTGATTTGTGTATGTTTTACATAAATTTCACATGTTTAATCTTCAGATTCTTTTGTGAAGATGTGGAAGACGATTCCGACGATTTAGGTATGTCTCAGTATTCTTCTCAGAGCACACACTCTTATTACCGTGACAGTTATCGGCGGTTTGCATCATCACGCTCACAAGTATTCGATATCATCTAATCTTAGAACATCATCGATCCACACAGTTTTCGATAATCTGCAGCTCATATTCATCGTTCTCAGAGGTATTCCTCTTTTTTCTGTTTAACATCATCGATCAGTATTTTTTTTCTCAATCCATCATGTTGTCTAATTCATCCTCTATTTAATCTAAAGGTATGTTTTCTTCTGTTTTATAAGCTTTAATGTATGTTTAATCTTTTTACCATTCAAATCTATGATTAATTCACAAACCCTAAGTTATCTATTGATTTATCTGAATGAATGCGATTGTAAGTACAAATTAAGATCAAACTGAAACTCGAGTTGGACTTTGAATTCATTTGTGATACCGATTGCAATTCTTTTTCATCATACTTTTAGGTACTTGGGGATGCTCAACATGTAGAAGAGGTAATATTCTTTTAGTTTGTCACAAATCTTTGATAGAAGTTATGACATACACATGTGTATACATTTACGTTTGTTGACATTTACAGGCTTAAAAGATCGGTTGTGAATACATGGATGTTGAAGGACTTAAGAAACTCAACAAGAACAAAAAGATGGTGGTTTTTTTGGCTTCTGAATCTGTTATCAAGCAGATTCCCTGTTTGTTGGGCCCTGGTCTAAACAAGGCTGGTAAGTGTATTTGTTTAAACAAAGCTTTACATATTCTGATTAAAGTTATGTTTTTAAGGTTTGGGAGTTTATTTGATGGCTCTTTAATCTGATGGATTGAACAACTATAACTAAAATCAAGATTGCATATATAAGCTATTGGAATACCTAATTAACTGAATGTTATTGTTTTGTGTTTGGTGTTGGTTTTAGGTTAGATGTGATGGTGAAACTCTTAGCCAAGTTGTATCGTCTCAGGTATAAGGTTTATAAATGATTATTAGTTTGTAAAACGGGTTGCAACCAATGTTTATTTTGGTGGGCTTTGGAGTTATTTACTATTTGGTTGGCCTCACAGAAAACTTTTAAATACTTTGGTGGCTGCCAATATGTTTATTTTTTTCGTAGTATTTAGACATAGAGGCGAATGTTGTTATCAGTTTCTTTTGTTTGGGTATGTTGTGTTTCTTTTACATAGTTTAGGGCTTTAGGCCAATGGTTCAAGATGAAAGTGGTTCCTGTAAAAACTGTATCTTTTTCTTTACAGATGGGCTGGGAACCCAAGTCAACTATGAAGGGATCATGTATTACAATAATCTTATAAACTACCTTCTAGAAAAGGGTATGAACTAATAAAATTGTTTTTTTTTCTACCATGAAGATTAAGTTGTTACAAATAAATTGCAAATATACTATTGCAGGAATTGAGCTGTGTGCCCGTGTGTAAGGTTATACCATTGGGATCTTCTATTGTATCTTAATGACTCGATGGGAGGGTGGTTGAGTGACTCAATAGTGTAAGTTTCTGTTTTTTGTCCTTACCCACAATCTTAAATATGAAACGTGTCACTTCGGTTTGTATTTTATTGATAATGGGTAGGACGGGATAAACAGGTCAAAAGTTGCCTAAATTGTAATCAAATACTCAGTGTCCTAAATTGTTCTATTTAAATTAATTATCTTATTACTTAAATCTGTTACATTATTATTTTTTTTAAATTTATGCATGTACCAAACAAGCAGAAAGTATTTCGCGATCTATGCAGAAACTTGCTTTGCAAGTTTTGGTGATAGAGTGAAGAAGTGGATTACAATCAATGAACCCCTTGAGACAGCAGTAAACAGATATTCTACTGGTTTATTTGCAACCGGAAGAAGTGACAGTCACTCAGCCGAACCATATTTGGTTGCCCACCACCAGCTTTTGGCCCATGCAGAAGCTGTTTCAATATATAGAACAAAACTTAAGGTGAATACTAAATTGTTTTACAAAATCAGTTAGTAATACAATTATTTATAGAACTAAAAAAAGGATCTGCAAGGTGGAGAAGTAGGATTGGTTGTTGATTGTGAATGGGCATAGGCCTTAACAGATAAAGAAGAAGATATAGCTGCAGCAGCAAGGCATGTTGACTTTCAGCTTGGATGGTACGTTGACTTATACTTTATTTCTAAATACTTATTTATGTAATTATGTTATATTTTGCATGATGTGAATACATTGTTTAGGTTCTTGGATCCAATATTTTTTGGAGAGTATACTAAATCTATGCCGGAGAGAGTTGGGGACAAGCTTCCAATATTTTCCCAAAAAGATAAAGAATTACTAAGAAATTCATTGGATTTTGTTGGCTTGAATCACTCTACATCAAGATTTGTGTCACATAGTCCAAACAAATATAAAAGTGATTATTATAGTGCACAAGAGGGAACAAGAATAGGTACGCTACGTTTCATTTCCAAATAATCGTGCTTGTGAGTGTATATACAAACATACATACACACACATACGAAATTCATATGCATTCTCTCATGGCCGGCCCTGAGGGTGGGCGAGTAGGACCACCGGCCAGGGCCCGATATTTCGAAGGACATGTTATTTAAAAAAAATGATATGTATATGTAAAATAAATAAATTAATAGGGTATACTCATACAAACGCCACCATAGGCCCACTTACAAAACTATTTTTAAGGTTTAGATTACTTACTAGCCCATTGTCATTAGATTTAGACCTCCCAATACCCAATTTCGTTAACGTTTATGGGCACATTTTTTCGAGCTCAAACAGGGTACACAAATTCTCAGGGTCGGCCCTGCATTCTCTCTCTATATTTATTGATTTTTAGGTTATAGATTGTTTTATGTTTTTTTATTAATGCCATTAGTTTAATTTGATTGATTTGGAGGTTATATATTGTTTTACGTTTTTTTTATTAATGCCATTAGTTTAATGGGTACCAAAAGTTTATTAGTGCCTTCTATTTGGTGATTGGATTTTTACATAATCAAGTATCACATTTACCTATTTGTTTGTTTATGAAGATTAATGGCAGGTTTGATTAGTGTCTTCCATTGGCTGAAGTGTTGACACTTGATCAAAGGGAATTTGATGTTCCAGTAGTAGACATGGTGGTAATGCAGGTAACTTTATTAGCTTAAATATTTTTTGATAAATATCTGAAAATACTTTTTAATTAATTAAACAAAAACCTATGAAACTCAAATTCATGATCTTCACAAAAGGGTGTTCAATCAAACCCTTTCTCAATACAAAGTCATCTGTATAAAAAATTAACAAATATTTTTTGGTTTTTTTTATCAATGGTAAAATGTGTTGTTTTGCAGTAGCGTGAATGAGGTTCTTCCACCAGCGTTGGATTCCACTTCTCAGCCACCACCCCTATTTGACAGAACCAGTAGGTATTCGTCATGTGATCAATCAGTCTAATTTAGCTTAATTTCACTTTTAGTAAGTATTTTTGGTTCAGTAAACGCAGTGATGATATATGAATTCATATTTTTTATTTACATTGTATTAAATGAAGGTTATGCATGAACTACCTGTGCTTATATGCACAACGTGTTTGATCACCAATAATTATAAGGAAGAGCCTTAGTGGTATATTGATTGCATTGCAACCTGGCAGGTTTTGTACAATTTTTTTATTTATCTTTTACTTATTAGATGGGTAGTTTTGTAATTTACAAACGTACAACAAATATGGTTGTGCGTGTCTGAAAATTGAATGGAAATTATTCGAACTTTTAATATCTGTTAAACAGTCAACGTGCTAAACAAATGGTATGTTTTCATTTTTGTAATCGTCAATAACATTTTATTTTTTTAAATATAATTATTGTCAATCTATATGAAACACCCATCTTCCTCCTACAAAAGTAAAGAAAAATTATACAAAAACATTATCGTGAGATTAACAAAGAATTGGACCATTTGGGCATTACTGCCACATATTGTTTGATAATGTTCAACATTATGTCAATTAATGTTTATCGTTGTAATTTTGTTAGCATGTTTATAATGTTCAGCATATAACATTTCGTATTTGTATTGATTAATGAATTATGGTTAAAGCATTATGTACTTATGATTGATTTGATGGAAAGATTGATCTCCTGGTCTAAACCAAACCTCGAGTGTTACACGGGTCATAAGCTAGTATATTATATACACGAAGAAAAATCTTGTCCGCCTCTTTTTCTAGCCCTCTTTCTACCTCTCTCCGCCGCCACCGTTAACCACCAACAACCACCTACAACCACCACCCTCCACTCTCCATCATCATCATCACACTACGATTCTCCTCGCCGAAACCCTAGCTGCGCCACCACCACCACCACTCTTCTTCTCTCTACCTAACAACCCCAAACCCACCAAACTGCTCACAAACCCTCACAAACACCTAAAAAGACAACAACCATCTGAACAAAATCGAAAAATTTGACAGTTTTCGTTTCATAACATCCTGTTTTTTCCTTTCCGATGAATAATCTTTAAAACATCCGTGATTTTAACAAGGGCACCAGTAAAAACCCTGAACACAGATACACACGCAACTATTATAGTCATAATAAAGCCTACTATTTCCAGTTACTAGAACATCTTCCATACATAACTACTGTCGACCACATCTTCGTTACTTTCCATCTTCAATCAACACAACACATATCACCATCGTCAAAATCATTCAAAATAAGATCTGATTTTGATAGTAAACACACATCTTCCAAAGTGTATGCATATGGAAGTAGTCGCTCTGAAAGTGCATGCACTGAAACAACAGACACCGATGACTAGAAACAAAGAACATAGATGACGAACCCGATGAAGATGCAAACGACAAAAAAGTAACTACGAATCCGATTTGTAGACTTGAATTTCTGCTTTGGTTTAGAATTCAAGATGTCGAATGAAACTTGAATCAATTTGGGTTTGTTGTATATTCTTTTCGTATATTTGTTCCTGATTTGCATTAATAAACATCAATTGTGACTGATTTGAATCTAGTTTCAATTGAATATTGCATCGATTTTGGACTCTAAACTCTGAATATGTTCTTACTTCGAAAATTGAACAAGGGGATCGATGAAAAATTCATGCAAGGAGAAACTGATTAACGAGGAGGAATCAATTTGGGGATAACTTATAAGCAAGGGTTTGAGAGGGTGTATATTGGGGAAATGTGAAGTGTGTAACAAATGACAGGGTTACCCTCACGTGACCTGCACATGGTCACATTTAACTGGAAAAATAAATTGGGTTATGTTAGGATCCGAGGCTCTCATGATTGTGCTTGTTTGTGATGTTTGAACAAATCAAATAAATATGAGCAGTTTTAAGTGCAACGGAAATGAATAACAAACTTTGTAAACACAATCAAAGGAGAATATAGTTTGATAAACAATTGCTTTTTCATAGAGTCTAAAGATTACATTAAAAGCAAAAGGTTACAATGCAAGCTTACAGACTAAACTCCCCCTCAGCCTGATACTCCAGGGTTGGTTGCTGTAACACCTCGAAAAAAATTCGTCCAATAATGTCTTGACACGTGTCATAAGGTTCCGTTATATGAAAACATACTTTAGAGGGACTAAAAGTGACAAACGGTGAAAACTATGGAACGTAAGGGTCCAAAGTGTCAACAATGGATAATTAGGCTCTATGATAACCCTACATAATGTTTATAACCTTTAACGGATGGTTCATGGATCATACGACGCGGAAATTGCACAAAAGTGAAGTATTTCAAACTATAGGGGCCAAAAGTGTCAACATGTTTAATTTATACCTCTGAGTGAACTTTTGGCAGACCCGAAGCTTTGTGTAGCTAAAATATACTCACTAGAATATGTGGTAAAAATTTCATGAAGTTTCGTCAACGTATGAGAAAGTTATGGCCAAAACAGTACTTAAGGGACTAAAAGCGTCAACGTCGAATTTCATGGCTTTTCGGTTGAGCGCAAAGTTATCCGAGGACATTACCATGTTGGTAAAAGTCCTAAGGTTCTTAAAAACCAAGTTTGGGGGTTTACGGGTCGAGAAAAATAGCCGAAACATCGCGTACAAGTTCAGGGGTCAAAGCTGTCAATGTTTGAAAGTTGTTTGGCTGAACCAGGGGTCAGGCGACCCGCCTGGGAAAGCCCAAGCGGGCCGCGTGGGTTGCCCAGTGACAGAAAATCGAATTTAGGCTGATTTGGGTCCGATTTTGGGTTGGATACAGTTGTTTCTTGCCTCCTTTTGCACCAATAACATGCCTTGCATGGCTACTACTACAGTAGCCTCGAATTTATGGCCATAAATCAGATTATTGAGCTCATTCTTGGACATTTGCATTAGTAACCAAGTGCTCTCAACATCCAAGAACTTCAAGGCAGCTTTCTGGAGAAAATCTGATCAACAAGGCCGACTCCTAGTGTTCACTAAACATCTATAGGACCTTTGTAAGCTTTCAATTCGTTCTTTAATCCGTTCTTGTTGTGATTATTGCTAAAAGTCAAACTGGGTGTTCATAACCTTTGACTTTCTGATTAAACGGATTTCTTTCAGTCATTTCTCGAATTGAAACTTGTTATAGATTGGTATTTATGTGGGAAACAAACCCTCTAAAGGGCACTATCTGAATCCCACTATATGCATGCTAATTGTCGAGTCAAACATGTTTCTAAAAAGTCAACAGAATTGATTTTCGCAAAAATAAGCTTGAATGTTAATATATTAGACATGCAATCTGATTGATCATTATAAATAACTTGTAACACATATAAGAATGTGTTTTAATCATCATCAACTCGACAATCTATAGTATAGCCACGAATCGGAACCGAAAGTCTTATAAAACGATTATTTCGTAGGCTATCGATTCGGATTCGTACATGCATGTTCGAGATCTGTATTGGAAAGTATTTTTGACTATTTTTATTTTAGTTAAACTTTCTGGAATTTTCTTTGATTAAGTCTATGCTTAGCCTATTCGAATGCATGTTTCCGATTTATGCATAAAGTTGACTATTTTGCCCTTTTTGATTTAAAACGAGATTTTTGGAAAAGTGAAAGGATAGAAATCTTTATTTCTAATATATGAACTTGCACCGAAAATTTCGGATCAGTTGGTGGTCCAGATTGTGAGTTATGGCCATTAGCGTAAAACTATATCATAAATTTACATAAACGGTCCTTTTCGCGTAGAACCCGTTTCTGGCCACGTTTTGATACGAAACTCTTTACCAACAGAAGTAATATAATATTCTGGGAATTTTGATGATTTTTAATTAATTTTTGGCTGAACGGATCCTAGATCGCCTAGTCATTTCGGCTTATGTCGGTTTTGACCGTTTTAGCCATAAAATGAGTTTTACACATCCTTTTGACCCGAAACCTTTTTCTACTGATTTTATATGATGAATAAATTATTTTAAGTATTCTGGAAATATAAAAATCTCAGATTTAATTTGAAAACCCGAAAACGCCCTTAAATCGCATATTTAGCGTTTTAAGCGCATAGTGAGCGTTATACTTGTTTTAAACATATAAGACCTATACCTACTGAAGTGTTTAGCATATTTTCATATAAAAACAGTAAGTATAAGTATATAAACTCAGACTTCCAGTTTTGGCATTTTTAGCCCTTGTGAATTTACTAAAATACCCTTACGGTGCATAGTTTGGTTTTAAATGATAAATTTGGTATATGGGTCATACCCTACTGATATAATATGTTATATTAAATATATTTACTGTATGAACCAGACCCGAGACCCAGATTTCTAATTTTACCCTTTTATTATCTTTTAAATGACCAAAATGCCCTTCTAAGGCATAAATTGAGTTTAAAATTATCCCGGGCAATATAGAACATAACTTACTGATATAATATTATATTTTAAGCATATTATCTCAGGGAACTTGCATTTGAATCATTTGACTACCCGTATCGTCCTTTTCGCGTTCGGTTCGGTTTACGTAACTAGTTTGCATAAATTGACCGAAACGGGCCAAACGATATCATTTTTATTTCAAAACCCAGAATGTATTTAGTATACCCATATTATACAAGTATTCAAACTTGTCGGGTCTAAATCACATTCTATCCGGTCTTTCGCTTAATCGTGCGTAAACCGTATCATTCCTAAAACTAACCGGTCAAAGCTTAGGCTTAAATAAAAGGCCGTTAGAAATCTAATAGGTTAATTATAAACCTTTGTTCCAGATTAGGAGGCCCGGTAAAAGCTACCAACACTTAGCATTTGTGACTTATACTTGCTCAGGTAAATACATTTTGACTTATTTTCCCTATACGGGCTTGGGGTACGGTATTTAAAATACCGCTTGATCGGGCGCACAAGTCCTGCGCCTTATAGGTGTACAGTCTTGAATAGCTTGTGCGACTTTGTTTAAACAGTTTTGTCTTACTTAAAGGCTTTGGGGGGTTATTGACCGTGTCCCGGATATCCTTGGCATTATCTTACGAGATGGCCACGACCAGAGCACGGGGTGTAGGCGTACACCCGACGTGTATAACTCTTTAATGTGGTGTGTCATTTAATCTCTAGCCCGGACAGTAGATCCCGGGCCACCAGAGATAAAAGTGCATGTAAATCGTTCACAAGTTTATATTATATAATTATCCCAAGTTAATAAAAATATTTATGCCTTGTGCATTTAAATCAATTTTCAATCATTTTCAAAATGAGTCAGTCGATTTGTATTTACCAGTGTAAACTGACGTATTTTTCCCAAAAGGTTAAGTGCAGGTACTATACGGAAATAGGCTGGTTGTTTCCTAAGAGCGTCCACTATAGTCTCGCAAGCTCGGACGACAATATATCTGTTGAACTATTTTATCTTATTTTATTTGATCCGCCTGTGGATCCATTTCAACTACTGTGATATTTATTATTACACTTTAATTAAAGTTGAAATGTTTCTATTCTGCTTCCGCTGTGCATTTATTATATTGTGTTGATTGTCTATGACGATGCCAACTACGTCACTGTACCCCACACCGGGCCCACCGGTGACACGTGGAAATCGGGGTGTGACAGGTTGGTATCAGAGCCAACGCTGAGTGAATTAAACACTAGTCTTTTGTGTTTAATCTCAGTTACACAATTGCACATTCCTCGATTTTCGAGTCTAGACAAAGAACTTAGGAAATGTTCAACATTTCGTTTATTTTTTTTTATATTTTGCATTGGCTTATATATTTTGTTGTGCAACTTGTTTGACTTTTGACAGGATCACTATGCCGCCACGAATGAGAGGTCGAGGAGGATTTGCTACGTCTCACGACCATGAGGCAGGGCCCTCACATAGGCGAGCACCATCCGCCACGCACAACACAGCCGCCAACGACCTTTGGAGGTCTTTCGCCGAGCCTGCTAGACACTCGGTATCCGCCAGCACTTCACCGTCTTTACCCCACTCGTTTGGGCCCCACTCAGAGAATGGGCCCCATGGTTCGCATGGATCCTACATACCTTTGCAGCAGTCACCGCACCAGTATCCAGCGCCAGTCTACCAGGGTTTGTATAACCCTAATGCCTTCGTGGATGAGCCAGTGGGTCATAACCCACTTGGACCGGAGGACCACTTTTCTGGTGGTCACGAGATGGACGTCGACGAGGATACGGACCCCTCGCTACCACCATCAGGTACGCCTAACCATCCGATTGAGATATCGGATGGGTCGCCATTTAGGGGATCACCCTACAATGGTGGGGACAGCTTTCAGGAGAGATTTAAGCAGCATGATTGGTATTTCACCCCCAGCCACAACTCTCCGATGCTCCAGTCTCACCAGGTTTCACCGGTGCACTCGCAGCACCACTCGCAGCAGCAGCAGCTTCAGCAGCAGCCGCCTCTACCGCAGGACCTATCTGAGGCCCTGTGGCGTGACGTGATCACTCCGTCACCACCGCCGCCACCAGTCTTACCTCCTCCGCCTCAGAGGCCTAGGAGGAATGCGCGCATGTCTACGCGCGGAGGGATTCGCATAGGCACCCCTCCACATGTTGGTAGCAGCCGCTACACGTCTCTTCCCGGGGAGTCCGAGACAGGGGAGTCTCAGCATCCTGTATCGGAGGTCACTTCAGTACCGATCCCGCCTCTGCCGCCGCAGAACTATGGAGAGCCGATTCCGGCTTATGCTAGTGCAACTCAGTTTAACCCGTTCGAGCACGTTTTCCCTCAGGGTTATGATTACACAGGAGACCCTTATTGGCAAGCTGTGAACTACAGCTCACTCCCTCCTAGTGGTCCATTGGGAGACACTTGGGCTGCTGGGCAGTCTACTTTTGGTTACCCTCCGGGTTACCAGCAGCCACCGCAGCCGCAGCCGTACCAGCCACCGCAGCCACAGCAGTACCAGCCACCGCCACCGGCGCCTATGATGTCGCCGCCGCAGGTTCAGGAAATTCTACATGGGATTGATAGCATGCGACGTGAGTTTCAACACGAGATGCGAGCTGATCGCCGTCGCACCAGTGGCATGTTCAAGAAGGTATTTGACCTGCTCAAGGGTAAGAGCAAGAGGGATCATTGAATCCTTCGATTTTTGTCTCATGTACTCATGTCCCTGTGTGGACATCTATCCTTGTACTCTACCCCTGCGTGGGTATATCTATCTTATTCTACCCCTGCGTGGGTATGCTGTTCTGTTGACCCCTGCGTGGGTTTGCTTTATTTTATTTTGTTATTGTTGTTACTTGTTAGCCCCTGCGCGGGCATGTTATTCATGTTATTCATGTTATTTCAAAGTCCCGTTTAGGGCAAATATGTACTGGTATTTTATTTGAAATTTGAAATGGTTAATTTGAATTTCTCCTTTTATTTATATGCATGAATATAATATTAAAATAATGGAAAATATCAATTTTTATTTGATTTGCCATTTTATAAGAATCTTAGTAAGGTATAACCTAGCTTGAATGCCTTATTAACAGGCCTGGCCATGATGGTAAAACCTGGTTGAAAGGATTCAACTCCCTGTTAACATCTGAGAACATGTTAACATTCCTGGCCAAGCGTGATCTGTAGAATCACACAAGCCACCCTTTTTAATAAATTATCTACAGATTCTATCTGTATACAAGTCTATTAATGACTTGATACCTACGGGTTATGACTATGTCATATAGTGGCAGTTGTGGTTTATAACTCCCTGCCAAGAAATGAATTATCTACAGATTATATCTGTATACAAGTCTATTAATGGCTTGATACCTACGGGTCATGACTATGTTATATAGTGGCAGTTGTAGTTTATGACTCTCTGTCTAGTAAAGGATTATTTGTTTAATTATACAATTTATAATCCTATAAAAATCTAAATTTATAATTTAGTAATTGTCCGTTGTGACTAGGCCTATGGTGCCAATATATGTATTTTCATTCCTTGATTGCTAATAAGAGCCTGAATGAAATTCATTAAATTAACTGCTAAGGTTCTTGATACCATGGTTAATAAATCGTCTAGAACGATAATACTGTTAGGTTCTAAATTAGACCTTGTCCTTTATAGTAGCTTAAAGCTACAATGGCCAAATCGGAGGAGACCAACAGTCATTCTGGGGAACACTCAGATAATGCAAAGATTCACGTTACCGGTGCAGAGTTGCAAGCACTGATAGATAATGTTGTCGCCAAGGCTATGGATAGGCAGTTCAAGGAATCTAGTGGTACTCAGAGTAGAACCCGCACAGTGACGCACGCAAAGCCCAAGACTCATTCTGAGGCTCATAGTAAGCCTCCTTCTAAAAAGAGTGAGCCGAAGAAAGCTGAGGATGATAATCACTCCTCCAACCACAGCAGCGTCCCAAAGCAGGAGATTAAGCTGAAACGTGACACGTACAGCAGGTCCTGTACGTACAAGTATTTTGTATCTTGCAAGCCCAGAGATTTCACTGGGGAAAAGGGAGCCGTCGATTGCATGACGTGGATTGATGAGATGGATACTGTGGTTGATATCAGCGGGTGTGCTGATAGGGATGTCGTGAAGTACGTGTCCCAGTCATTCAAGGGAGATGCGTTAGCATGGTGGAAGTCACTCCTACAAGCTGCCGGTAAGACCACACTGTACGGTTTGTCATGGGAACAGTTTGTGGCCCTGATTAAAGAGAACTTCTGTCCGCAGCACGAGGTCGAGCGAATCGAATCGGATTTTGTATCCTTAGTTATGAAGAACCTCGATTGTCAAGCGTATCTTACTACGTTCAACACGTTGTCTCGTTTAGTGCCTTACTTGGTGACCCCGGAGCCGCGTAGGATTGCTCGATTTATTGGGGGTCTGGCACCGGAGATAAAAGCAAGCGTCAAAGCTTCAAGACCTACAACATTTCGATCCGTATCGGATCTATCCCTCTCCCTCACTCAAGACGTGGTTAGATTGAGAGCTATGAAGAGCTCTGAGGAGAACAAACGGAAACGTGAGGATGACACCTCACGAAGGTCTGAAAAGCGACATAGAGGGAACAACGACCACAGGAAAGGGTCGGGGTCTAGGAAAAGTGATCGTCAGTCGGGTGAGAAACCCAGATGCAAGATCTGCAGGAGGCACCACTTTGGGAGGTGTCGGTTAGAAACGAAATCCCAGTCTTCAGAGAAACGATGTGGGATCTGCAAGTCCACAGATCATAAAGCTGTGGATTGCAAGAAAATGAAGGATGCAACGTGTTTCGGTTGCAACGAAAAAGGTCACATTCGGCCCAACTGCCCAAAGTTTGCAAAGAAGGCCGAGGAAGGGAAGAAGACTAATGCGAGAGTCTTCAGAATGGACGCAAAGGAAGCAGTCCTTGACGATAACGTCATTACCGGTACGTTTCTTGTAAATGATGTTTTTGCTAGAGTCTTGTTTGATTCAGGAGCTGATAAGTCGTTTGTAGATGATAAGTTTTGTAAATTGTTGAACCTTCCTGTTAAAACCTTAAGCGTGAAATATGAGGTGGAATTAGCCGATGGAACCATAGAAACCGCCTCGACTATTTTAGATGGATGTGTTATATCCATTAGGAATCATTCTTTCCCGCTATCCTTGCTTCCCTTTAAGCTAGCTGGATTCGACATAGTGATAGGCATGGATTGGTTGTCGAGTAATCAAGCCCAGATTCTGTGCAATAGAAAGCAAGTAATAGTTAAGACTCCGTCTGGTGAGTCACTTACTATTCAAGGAGATACCCAGCATGGATTGCCGGAGCAAGTGTCCATGCTCAAAGCATCCAGATGCATGCAGAAGGGATGTGTCATTTATATGGCACAAGTTACCATTGATGAGCCGAAGCCGAAGATTGAAGATATTCCTGTTATTTCGGAATATCCTGAAGTATTTCCTGAAGAGCTACCCGGGTTGCCACCGGATAGACAAGTAGAGTTTCGGATAGATATCATACGAGGTGCAGCACCTGTAGCAAGAGCACCATACAGATTGGCACCAACGGAGATGAAGGAGTTGAGGACGCAGTTGGATGAGCTTTTAGCCAAAGGTTTTATTAGACCTAGCTCATCTCCTTGGGGAGCGCCAATCTTGTTCGTTAAGAAGAAGGATGGTTCGATGCGTCTGTGCATCGATTACCGTGAGCTTAACAAGGTCACTATCAAGAATAGGTATCCGTTACCCAGGATCGACGACCTGTTCGATCAGTTGCAAGGAGCAAGCTATTTCTCCAAGATTGACCTAAGGTCAGGTTATCATCAGTTGAAGGTCAAGGATGAAGACGTACACAAGACCGCGTTTAGGACTCGTTATGGACATTACGAGTTCCTAGTGATGCCGTTTGGGCTCACTAACGCACCAGCCGCGTTCATGGATCTCATGAACCGTGTCTGCAAACCCTATTTAGATAAGTTCGTTATCGTCTTTATTGACGACATTCTTATCTACTCGAAGAGCCAAGCTGACCATGAGAAACACCTTCGTTGTATTCTCAAACTTTTGCATCAAGAGAAGCTTTATGCCAAATTCTCGAAGTGTGAATTTTGGCTTCGAGAAGTCCAGTTCCTTGGACATGTTGTAAGCGAGCGTGGTATCCAAGTGGATCCCGCTAAAGTAGAAGCAGTCATGAACTGGCAGGAGCCGAAGACTCCTACCGAGATTCGCAGTTTCCTCGGATTGGCAGGATATTATAGGCGATTTATCGAGAACTTTTCAAGGATTGCTGCGCCCCTAACCTCATTGACCCGTAAGAAGATTAAGTTTGATTGGGGCCCTAAGCAGCAGGAATCCTTTGACATTCTGAAGCAGAAGCTGAGCAATGCGCCAGTATTGACGTTGCCCGATGGTATAGATGAATTTGTGGTGTATTGTGATGCATCACATACTGGCATGGGCTGCGTACTCATGCAGAAAGGCAAAGTCATTGCCTACGCTTCTCGACAGCTCAAAGTGCACGAGAAGAACTACACCACCCACGATTTGGAATTGGGTGCAGTTGTATTTGCTTTGAAGCTATGGAGACATTACTTGTATGGAACCAAGTGTATCATTTATTCGGATCACAAGAGTCTTCAGCATCTGTTCAATCAGAAGGAATTGAACATGCGACAAAGACGATGGATGGAAACCTTAAACGATTATGACTGTGAGATAAGATACCATCCAGGCAAGGCAAATGTGGTTGCCGACGCCTTAAGCAGAAAAGAAAGGGTTAAACCGATCAGAATCAATGCCAAGCGCATTGAAATAAGAAATAATTTGAATGAAAGGGTGTTAGCTGCACAGAAGGAAGCTGTGCTGGAAGCTAACTATCCTGCAGAAAAGTTAGGAGTAACTGAGGAGCAGTTATCCTACGATAAAGATGGAATGCTACGCCTAAACGGACGAATATGGGTTCCAGTATATGGAGGACTTCGGGATGTTATCCTCCAGGAAGCCCACAGCTCAAAATATTCCGTTCATCCTGGAGCTGATAAGATGTATCAGGATTTGAAGTCAAACTACTGGTGGATTGGTTTGAAAAAGTCCGTGGCCGAGTATGTGGCCAAATGTTTGACTTGTGCGCAAGTCAAGGCTGAGCATCAGAAGCCGTCAGGTTTGCTTCAGCAACCTGAAATTCCCAAATGGAAGTGGGAAATGGTGACAATGGATTTTATCACAAAGTTGCCAAAGACGAAAAAGGGAAATGATACCATATGGGTCATAGTAGACAGACTGACTAAGTCAGCTCATTTTCTACCCATCAAAGAGACGTATAGCTTAGATATGTTAGCTCAATTATACGTCGATAAGATAGTAGCGCTACATGGTATACCTATATCTATTATCTCTGATAGAGATACTAGATATACGTCACATTTTTGGAAAAGTTTCCAACAGTCGTTGGGCACTCGTTTGAATTTTAGTACGGCTTATCATCCTCAGACTGATGGTCAGAGTGAGCGTACTATTCAAACCTTGGAAGACATGCTTCGTGCATGTGCGATCGACTTAGGTGGTAGTTGGGATAAGAACTTACCACTAATTGAATTCTCCTACAACAACAGCTACCATTCCAGCATAAAGGCTGCGCCTTTTGAGGCCCTATACGGTAGAAAGTGTAGATCGCCCATTTGTTGGGCAGAAGTTGGAGATGTCCAGTTGTCTGGACCAGATATCGTCTTTGAGACGACAGACAAGATCATTCAGATCCGTGATCGTTTGAAAGCTGCCAGGGATAGGCAGAAAAGTTATGCGGATCCTAAGCGCAAGGATTTTCACTTCGATGTGGGTGAAAAAGTGTTGCTTAAGGTATCACCTTGGAAAGGTGTAATGCGATTTGGAAAGAAAGGCAAGCTAAGCCCGAGATATATAGGACCCTTCGAGATTATCGAACGTGTCGGGTCAGTCGCTTACAAGTTAAACTTGCCTGAAGAGCTTAGTGCCATTCATAATGTGTTTCACATCTGTAATTTGAAGAAGTGTTTCGCTGACGATTCACTGGTTATACCGCATACAGATATACACATAGACGAAAGTCTAAAATTTGTGGAAAAACCTTTGTCGATTGAGGATCGACAGGTAAAGAAGCTTCGAAGGAAGCACGTGCCTATTGTTAAGGTCAAGTGGGATGCCCGTAGAGGTCCCGAATACACGTGGGAAGTGGAATCCACGATGAAAGAAAAATATCCCCATTTGTTTGAATAAATCTCGGGGTTGAGATTTCTTTTAAGGGGGTGAGGATGTAACACCTCGAAAAAAATTCGTCCAATAATGTCTTGACACGTGTCATAAGGTTCCGTTATATGAAAACATACTTTAGAGGGACTAAAAGTGACAAACGGTGAAAACTATGGAACGTAAGGGTCCAAAGTGTCAACAATGGATAATTAGGCTCTATGATAACCCTACATAATGTTTATAACCTTTAACGGATGGTTCATGGATCATACGACGCGGAAATTGCACAAAAGTGAAGTATTTCAAACTATAGGGGCCAAAAGTGTCAACATGTTTAATTTATACCTCTGAGTGAACTTTTGGCAGACCCGAAGCTTTGTGTAGCTAAAATATACTCACTAGAATATGTGGTAAAAATTTCATGAAGTTTCGTCAACGTATGAGAAAGTTATGGCCAAAACCGTACTTAAGGGACTAAAAGCGTCAACGTCGAATTTCATGGCTTTTCGGTTGAGCGCAAAGTTATCCGAGGACATTACCATGTTGGTAAAAGTCCTAAGGTTCTTAAAAACCAAGTTTGGGGGTTTACGGGTCGAGAAAAATAGCCGAAACATCGCGTACAAGTTCAGGGGTCAAAGCTGTCAATGTTTGAAAGTTGTTTGGCTGAACCAGGGGTCAGGCGACCCGCCTGGGAAAGCCCAAGCGGGCCGCGTGGGTTGCCCAGCGACAGAAAATCGAATTTAGGCTGATTTGGGTCCGATTTTGGGTTGGATACAGTTGTTTCTTGCCTCCTTTTGCACCAATAACATGCCTTGCATGGCTACTACTACAGTAGCCTCGAATTTATGGCCATAAATCAGATTATTGAGCTCATTCTTGGACATTTGCATTAGTAACCAAGTGCTCTCAACATTCAAGAACTTCAAGGCAGCTTTCTGGAGAAAATCTGATCAACAAGGCCGACTCCTAGTGTTCACTAAACATCTATAGAACCTTTGTAAGCTTTCAATTCGTTCTTTAATCCGTTCTTGTTGTGATTATTGCTAAAAGTCAAACTGGGTGTTCATAACCTTTGACTTTCTGATTAAACGGATTTCTTTCAGTCATTTCTCGAATTGAAACTTGTTATAGATTGGTATTTATGTGGGAAACAAACCCTCTAAAGGGCACTATCTGAATCCCACTATATGCATGCTAATTGTCGAGTCAAACATGTTTCTAAAAAGTCAACAGAATTGATTTTCGCAAAAATAAGCTTGAATGTTAATATATTAGACATGCAATCTGATTGATCATTATAAATAACTTGTAACACATATAAGAATGTGTTTTAATCATCATCAACTCGACAATCTATAGTATAGCCACGAATCGGAACCGAAAGTCTTATAAAACGATTATTTCGTAGGCTATCGATTCGGATTCGTACATGCATGTTCGAGATCTGTATTGGAAAGTATTTTTGACTATTTTTATTTTAGTTAAACTTTCTGGAATTTTCTTTGATTAAGTCTATGCTTAGCCTATTCGAATGCATGTTTCCGATTTATGCATAAAGTTGACTATTTTGCCCTTTTTGATTTAAAACGATATTTTTGGAAAAGTGAAAGGATAGAAATCTTTATTTCTAATATATGAACTTGCACCGAAAATTTCGGATCAGTTGGTGGTCCAGATTGTGAGTTATGGCCATTAGCGTAAAACTATATCATAAATTTACATAAACGGTCCTTTTCGCGTAGAACCCGTTTCTGGCCACGTTTTGATACGAAACTCTTTACCAACAGAAGTAATATAATATTCTGGGAATTTTGATGATTTTTAATTAATTTTTGGCTGAACGGATCCTAGATCGCCTAGTCATTTCGGCTTATGTCGGTTTTGACCGTTTTAGCCATAAAATGAGTTTTACACATCCTTTTGACCCGAAACCTTTTTCTACTGATTTTATATGATGAATAAATTATTTTAAGTATTCTGGAAATATAAAAATCTCAGATTTAATTTGAAAACCCGAAAACGCCCTTAAATCGCATATTTAGCGTTTTAAGCGCATAGTGAGCGTTATACTTGTTTTAAACATATAAGACCTATACCTACTGAAGTGTTTAGCATATTTTCATATAAAAACAGTAAGTATAAGTATATAAACTCAGACTTCCAGTTTTGGCATTTTTAGCCCCTGTGAATTTACTAAAATACCCTTACGGTGCATAGTTTGGTTTTAAATGATAAATTTGGTATATGGGTCATACCCTACTGATATAATATGTTATATTAAATATATTTACTGTATGAACCAGACCCGAGACCCAGATTTCTAATTTTACCCTTTTATTATCTTTTAAATGACCAAAATGCCCTTCTAAGGCATAAATTGAGTTTAAAATTATCCCGGGCAATATAGAACATAACTTACTGATATAATATCATATTTTAAGCATATTATCTCAGGGAACTTGCATTTGAATCATTTGACTACCCGTATCGTCCTTTTCGCGTTCGGTTCGGTTTACGTAACTAGTTTGCGTAAATTGACCGAAACGGGCCAAACGATATCATTTTTATTTCAAAACCCAGAATGTATTTAGTATACCCATATTATACAAGTATTCAAACTTGTCGGGTCTAAATCACATTCTATCCGGTCTTTCGCTTAATCGTGCGTAAACCGTATCATTCCTAAAACTAACCGGTCAAAGCTTAGGCTTAAATAAAAGGCCGTTAGAAATCTAATAGGTTAATTATAAACCTTTGTTCCAGATTAGGAGGCCCGGTAAAAGCTACCAACACTTAGCATTTGTGACTTATACTTGCTCAGGTAAATACATTTTGACTTATTTTCCCTATACGGGCTTGGGGTACGGTATTTAAAATACCGCTTGATCGGGCGCACAAGTCCTGCGCCTTATAGGTGTACAGTCTTGAATAGCTTGTGCGACTTCGTTTAAACAGTTTTGTCTTACTTAAAGGCTTTGGGGGGTTATTGACCGTGTCCCGGATATCCTTGGCATTATCTTACGAGATGGCCACGACCAGAGCACGGGGTGTAGGCGTACACCCGACGTGTATAACTCTTTAATGTGGTGTGTCATTTAATCTCTAGCCCGGACAGTAGATCCCGGGCCACCAGAGATAAAAGTGCATGTAAATCGTTCACAAGTTTATATTATATAATTATCCCAAGTTAATAAAAATATTTATGCCTTGTGCATTTAAATCAATTTTCAATCATTTTCAAAATGAGTCAGTCGATTTGTATTTACCAGTGTAAACTGACGTATTTTTCCCAAAAGGTTAAGTGCAGGTACTATACGGAAATAGGCTGGTTGTTTCCTAAGAGCGTCCACTATAGTCTCGCAAGCTCGGACGACAATATATCTGTTGAACTATTTTATCTTATTTTATTTGATCCGCCTGTGGATCCATTTCAACTATTGTGATATTTATTATTACACTTTAATTAAAGTTGAAATGTTTCTATTCTGCTTCCGCTGTGCATTTATTATATTGTGTTGATTGTCTATGACGATGCCAACTACGTCACTGTACCCCACACCGGGCCCACCGGTGACACGTGGAAATCGGGGTGTGACAGTTGCACAAGATGAAAGGATTGAATTGAGGAGAAGAACTCACTCAAAACGAATCAAATATAACAGTATAGAGTACTGTCATATTTATAGGCAAACCAAACTACTGATGTACCTCAGCTGACGTCACCATGATAGTGACATCTAACAGCCTAACAACTTATAAACATTGATCTATACAAAACTACTGATGTCTAACAACTGATTGATAATACAATACAAAACAAGTCTAACACTGTTCACGTTCCACTGTTGTAGCCTAAGCACTGATTACTTGAACATCAGCGCTTTCTTCAAAAGGTGATCAGTCTTTGAATGAGCAGTGCTTGGATCTTCAGCAGTACTTAAGAGATAGCAGTAGATAGAGCTCAGCGTTTGCCTTTTAGCAGTCTTTAGTTGTTTCATCAGTGTTTGGTTCATCAGTTATTCTTCTGAGCAGTGTTTTGAGTGTATCAGCAGATAGGTAACCACTGTCAAGGGGAGAGCTTAGTGTAAACATCTGCTTATTGTGAATCCACTGTTGTGATCAGGTTTTGGCTTTACATTATCTGTTCCTCTGGTAGGGTTCAATCCCAACAATCTCCCTCTGGAACAGATAATGTCAAAACCTGTCATTATTCTGGATTTTTATTCTTCATCAGAAGTTCCTTTGCTTTTCTTTTAAATTCTTCTTCAAACTCTTTGGAACTTAAATCAGCATCATCCCTGCACAGTGTAAGCTCAAGGAGATCTTGTAGATCTTCAACACTTAGGCCTAGTGCTTGATTCCTTGATATATGCCTCACTTCTCCATTGGTTCTGATCAGAGTCAATACGTGGGTCTTTTGATCAGAGAGCCACTTTAGTATTTTTAAACCAAATGGGTTTCTTGGGAGAGGTTTATTGACTGATGAACTTAAAGTGTTTGGCCTAGAGAAGAAGTGTAGAGCAGTATCATGAGCTTCAGACACTCGTGTGAATGCTTTTTCAATAATCTCATTAGCTGCAGCTATGTCTGCTTCAACTTCAGACAGCTCACTGTTTGTGACATCTGCTGATGACTTTTGGCTTACTACTTTGACCCTTTTGGCAAGGTCTTGTAGTTTTGCTAATCTTTCTTTATCTGAAGCTATTTTCTTGATAGCTTCTTCAATCTGATCAGCTTCTTTATTCTTTTCTTCTCCAGCAGACAACATTTCCTTCCTTTCTTTTCTCAATTTTGTGACAAAGGCTTCTGCTGTGCTGATCTGTGTTTCAAAGGTCTTAACTTGTTCCTGTAGCTTTTTGTAGTTATACTTTTTAGGAATGTCAGAGACTTTCAACCTCTGCTTCTCAAGCCTTTCATAAGCTTCATCAGTTTGCTGCTTTGACCATTTTGCTATGGCATCCGCAGTATCCACCTTTCCATCCACCAACTCCTGCTTCTTTCTTTTATGCTCGGAAATAAGATCAGCTATGAATTTGTTGTATTTGTTCCAATTTGGAGCTGTCTTTTTCTTCCTTGGATCAAGTTTAATCTTTTCAATTCTGTTAGCCTCAAGCTTTAGTGCAACGATTGGCCAGTCTTTGAATTCTGTTTCTTCAGCAGGATAGAACTTTTCTTTCATTATGTATACAAGATATTCTTTTCTCAATTCATTTCGTTGTTCTTCAGGGAATAAACTTGACATTTCTTTGTTCAGATTACTTGCATATTCTTCTATTTGTTTGACTTTGTTGAGCAGGAATTCCCTTCTTTCCAAAATGGCTTCATCACCTTGATCCTTGCATTCAACTTTGGCTCTTATCCTTGCTTGTCTTGCTTTTATTTTGAGATATTCATCCATGTTTTCTGGAATTATGAAACCTATGAGAGAAGGAAATTTCCTTTTTGTAGGATCATCTTCAGTGTAAAACTGTTTCATCTTATTTTTCACAGCTTCTAATTCCAATGGATATTTAGCAGCAACAGGATCATACTTTTCACCAGTAGCCTGTGTTGTTTCTCTTTTTCTTTTGTGAGGCTTTGGAGGTTGTGGTGTCGGAATGACGAGGTCAATGGTGGATGTTTGACTAACAGTGGTTGAAACAACTGGTGTTTCAACCGTTGTTGTCATTACAACTGCTGATATGTCAGCAGATGTCTTCTGCTTTTGAGCAGGGGATGGAAGATGTGACTCATCATCAGGAATGAGAACCCTTCTCCTTTTTGATGTAGAAGAGGCTGATGATGTTTTGGGTGGATCAGTGGTTTGAAACAACTGGTGTTTCAATCACTGTTGTCATTACAGTAGATGTTGTAACATCTGCTGTCTTCTGCTTTATGGCAGGAGGCAGTGGTGGTGATATGATTGTAGATGATGATGGTGTTGGAACAGTGGTTGTGATGGTGTGTGATAGAGTGGTGTGTGTTAGAGGTGTGTGTGTTGATGACATGGCAGCTGTTTGGCTACTGACAGCAGTTTTTGTAACTACTGATGTATCAGCTGTTTGAATTGAAGTTTTGGATTTTGTGGTTTGAGGTGATTTAGATGACTGTTTTTCTTCTTCTGGTTCAATATACAGCCCATCTTCTATTCCTTTCTTTCTCAACTTGATTTTCTCCCCCTTTTTGGCATTATCTGCAAGGGGTGTATCCATGAAGAGGATGGAAGATGGAACTTTTCCACTATGGGCAGTCTTTTGTATGCTAGCCTTTATAGCCTTGATATCTGCTTGAGTGTCTTTAAACCTTGATTCTGCCATGTTGGTCAGCATTTGTACTTGAATAGCATGCTTTTGATAAGCCATATGTTGCTGTTTTTCAAGCATGGGTTGAAAAATATTCCAAAGCTCATTTGCAGCAAATGCATGTTGTGCAGGTGCTTGAGCAGGAACAGCAGTAGCTTGTGCTTTTTGAGCTTTTAAAATCTCTTGCACCATATCTTTAATTTCAGCAACTGAATCTTCAAGTTTTTCAACTCTTTCCGTCAATTCCTGATATTTTGAATCATCACCTACATTAGTAGGATCATCTGAATCCCCACCAGTAGTGGTTGTATCAATGTGTGACTTAAGAACTGAGTCCCAAAAATCATCCATTGATGCCCTTTGTTCTTGGTACTGGGGACTTCTTTCTTCAGCACTCGATAAACCTTTGATGGTACCGGTGGTTAAAATCAACTCACTGGTGGTTACTGATGTTGCCATGGAAGAAATTGCCTTCAAGGGAGTCTTATTAATGAAACAACTGTCCAACTGAAGATCTGTTGATCCATCAGTTGTAGTTGCTGCTCCACTTGAACTACCACCGAGAGTTACTTGTAACTCAGGGGGTGTAACCTCCTCAGTTGTTGCTGGGATAGCAGAGGTATAAGCATCAGACCCAGTCACTTGTGGAGGTATACTCTCAGCAGAAGTTGCCTGAGGATCAGTGGCAGTTTCTAAAGTCTGCTCAGACACCTTTGCTTATAATTTTATTGGTGCCATCATTCTTGAAAATGTTTCAATTGTTAAACTTTTTATTTGAAAATGGACACCTTGTTTGGGCAAATTTTCATCCTCTTTTTCAAATTTTTGTTTAAAGTAATAGCTCAGAAATCTTGGAAAAAGGAGAAATGATTTGCTGTCAACATTCTTTACCATGTCATTGAAGATCTCCTGGGAATAGTTGTAATCTTTATTGTTTAGAATAGCATATCCCAGGCATTGAATCTTCAACGGTATTTCATTAAACGCTGTTGTTTTATTAGAAACACAACTTAAAAGTGTGTGGAATAAAAATCTGGGCGCAGATGGAAAATAACCTTTTTGTAAGGTATCTACCTTTGATTGTTCTGCATACCCTCTTTTCAGAAAATCAGCTTTTAACTCGTGTTTATCAAAAGAAGTTTTACCTTTCAGATCATTGAGTTTGAAGACTTCTGAGATTGATTGTGGGGTGATTTGAAATGCTTTACCCTGTATCGAGGAGTTAATGGCTACTACTTTTCCGTCTTGTTTTTCAAGATTTGCATTTTTCCAAAACTCTCTCTGGGTTTGCAAGTAAATGGGAGCATCTACTGTCAACAAAGTTTTGTACTTTGATGCAGATAGTGTATCAATGATGGAGTCGAATGTGTGGTTATCGGTAGGTTTTGTGAGGAGACCCACGTAGTTATGAGGTGATTTGTATAGGATTTCAATGGTTTCTTCGGTCGTTTGAGCGACCTCTTTTGAAGATGATGGTGATTTTGGTTTAGATTTTGATGTTGATTTTGACTTCGTCATTTTGATGAAGAAGAATCAGAGAATGTTTTGAGAAGAAAGGTTGGAAACTGCTTTGAGAAGAGAACTTTGGAATTCAATTCGACAGTGTAAAACCCTGTTTTGGGGGTTTAGGGCAGGGTTTTATTTAGGGAAAAAGTGATCGCTGATGTGGCAGCGGTTATTTTGATCTGAAGGCTAAAAACTGACCACGTGTCAAACACAGATGAAATGGATGAAGGGTGGAGAACAGTTGTTTTAAGAGCCACTGATGAATGAAGCATGAGTGGTTACAACGGTAATAATGTGAAAACAGTGGAAGATTTTTACTATCAGTGGATAGTATATCAGTGGATAAGACACTGATTTTGAGTATCAGTGCTTGTCTTAGCAAAATGAGGAATCAGTGGTTGACTTTCAGCAGTGGATAGTATTTAGTGATCAGATGTTTGAACAAAACAGTGATTAGGGTAAATGATACAGATTTGAAGAACAAATATTTCAGCAACTGTGTTGAGAATTTTCATTCAAGGTTTTTGCCACATGTCAATTTTGAAGAACAGTGGTTAAGTACCCCAGATGATGAAAACTTTTTACTAAGGCATCTCATTATCGTTTAATATTCAAATTAAAACATAAATACCTCAGTAGTTTAAGCACTGTTTAGCAATCAACCTTTGATGTTTAAAACAACCCTGAAAATGACATGACCTTGACATATGTACCTTTTCCTCTTGACCCATTTATGAGGACAATAATACCAACAAAAATAAGGTATTATATCCTGACAGGTAACAGAAACTATCGCCAACAAAAACAAGCAAAAGTTCAAAATACATTATTCAAAAAAAATGAACAATATATCCTGGTTATTTGAGAAAATCCTTTGAAAGAAAAAAATTAAAGGATTTTATGAAAACAGCATCAAAGAGGATCTGGTAAACTTTTCAATAAGATACGTGATCATATCATTCTTAAGTTTAACAAAATGGTCAGTGGTTTGGCAGTAGTTGGTAGAACATTCTGAATACGTTCTAACCACTGTATGGTACCATTTTCTTTGTCAGTTGATTGCAAACATGAGGACATATGGATGAGAAAAAAAAAATTCAAGTCCTCTTTGGAGTTCATTCACCGGAATCAAAACCTTTTCCTGAGCAAGTGGATGCACACAGTTGCTTAATGATTATTATTACTCTAAACTATGACTCATAAATGTTTTATGTTTATACTCTTTTCTTTTGACTTGAAAAGTTTTGAGATAAACACACTTCTGAGTTTTTGTGAATTTTCTTCTTCCCTTTTTACCCTTCCAAATCATAAGTATTGAAATACTTACTGAGGGGTATTTATTGAAGGAATACTTGTTCCAGAATCATTTTGCAGTAATGTTTTGAGAGATTTGGTCATTTCTGCACATGCTTATGCCAACCTTCTCATTACCTATGATCTGGACATTTTTGACTCCTGATTTTCTTAATGTATTTTAACATAGTTGATTTTGTCCTTTTGAGGAACTCAACCTGTTTTCAACACATAAGATCTGAATGACTAAAGTTTTAATTTCCCTCTTTTATGTTATCAAAAACATTAATGTTTTAAGAACATAGGTTTTTGTTAATCTGAGGTTCATACTTTAGCATTTAGTGAAAACATCACAAATATCAAAACAACAATTGAAATCAATTTGAAAATATCGAACGATCCCATAATTTATCAGATATTTTATAGATCTGAAAACTATGAGTGACTTGTGCATGATATCACTTGTTGCGTGAAATTTGTGTGTCATATGACATCTTGGTTGATTTACAGAGTTTCTGAATAACCATTTTGATCATGATTCACTAGTTACTCTGTTTTTCAACTGAATACAACCATCCTTAGTATCAATGAATTTTGAGCCTAACTTTTATGTCAAATTGATTGTTAGATCGAATTTGACTGTACGAGCTCTGATACCAATTGTTAGGATCCGAGGCTCTCATGATTGTGCTTGTTTGTGATGTTTGAACAAATCAAATAAATATGAGCAGTTTTAAGTGCAACGGAAATGAATAACAAACTTTGTAAACACAATCAAAGGAGAATATAGTTTGATAAACAATTGCTTTTTCATAGAGTCGAAAGATTACATTAAAAGCAAAAGGTTACAATGCAAGCTTACAGACTAAACTCCCCCTCAGCCTGATACTCCAGGGTTGGTTGCACAATATGAAAGGATTGAATTGAGGAGAAGAACTCGCTCAAAACGAATCAAATATAACAGTATAAAGTACTGTCATATTTATAGGCAAACCAAACTACTGATGTACCTCAGCTGACGTCACCATGATAGTGACATCTAACAGCCTAACAACCTATAAACACTGATCTATACAAAACTACTGATGTCTAACAACTGATTGATAATACAATACAAACAAGTCTAACACTGTTCACGTTCCACTGTTGTAGCCTAAGCACTGATTACTTGATCATCAGTGTTTTCTTCAAAAGGTGATCAGTCTTTGAATGAGCAGTGCTTGGATCTTCAGCAGTACTTAAGAGACAGCAGTAGATAGAGCTCAGCGTTTGCCTTTTAGCAGTCTTTAGTTGTTTCATCAGTGTTTGGTTCATCAGTTGTTCTTCTGAGCAGTGTTTTGAGTGTATCAGCAGATAGGTAACCACTGTCAAGGGGAGAGCTTTTACTTATTGTGAATCCACTGTTGTGATCAGGTTTTGGCTTTATATTATCTGTTCCTCTGGTAGGGTTCAATCCCAACAGGTTAGGGCTAAAGGGTATCACGTGTAGCATTTTAAGACATAAAGTACAAAGCTCGACAATTTTAAAGATAAAAGACACCGTCTAAAATTTTTTATACAGATAAAGGACAAATCTGGCAATTCACTCTCATTTTTATAAGGAAAAGTGCTGAAAAAAATAAAAAAAAAAATTGATGTTAAGTTTATTTTATAAGATATATTTTTTTTAAATTGTTTTTTAAACATTTTTTTATATTTTTTAGTTTTTTATTTTTTTATTAAAAATGTTTCTACATTTATAAGGAAAAGTGTCGAATTTTTTTTAGAAAAAGTTGATTTTTAATATGTTAAATTGAATTTTTAAAAGTGTTCCCCGGTTCCCCGTTTTTTAGTGTTCCCCCAATGAACTCTCCCCTATATATATATATATATATATATAGCTAGAATGAGAACCACCTCGAGTTGTAAGAACCGCGAGAACTACTTGATCCGGGGTGAGGTGGACCAATTTTTTTTTTCAAAAACGTAGATGCATGTATTATAAACACATTCGTAAAAAAAAATTTTTAAAAAAATGCCGTGCGTGTAGTTTTTTACACCACAAGTTTGTGGTTTATGAGTTCCGTAAAAAAATTGGTCCACCTCGCCCCGTACAGTGTGGTTCTCGCGGTTCTTACAACTCGAGGTGGTTCTCATTCTAACACTACTCATAATAACTATTAACTAAGTATATTATTTACTTGTGTTACTTACAGCATAATCCCATTCAAACCTAACAGGCTAACATGGCCCAAAGAAAGAAACTCCAAAAAAAAAAAAAAATTCTAAATTATCTTCTCCATCCACTGCTAATTCTAAACCCCTATTCATCATCTGTAAAACCCTAGAATCCAGTTAACTGACAAATGGTAGTTTAATAACTAACACACACCTGAATTACACATCCAAATGGCGATCGGTTTTGGTTTGGGATACTCTTGCCACACTCATTTTCGTCTCAATTCGTCTCTCTTCCGTCGTGTTTCCAGTGTACTTTTACGTTATAAACTATGTGTTTTTTCACGTTTTGTTTTACTGAATTTTTCGTAAATTGTTGTGATTTATGTGTATGAAGGTTCGGTTAACTTGTGCTGCGGCTATTGAAACAGTTGATGGATCAGATGGTTTCAACACGGATCATGTTAACGGTAGTGAAGGAGGTATTTTGATCTCTTTTGATCTGTTTTAATATTGTTAATTGGTTGATACATGTAGATATGAGATGAGTGTTGTAAAATTCGCTAGACACAAGTCGAGCGGTGAGGCACCGACTAGCAATCAAATTTTTATATGTAATTTTTATAAAAGTTATGTATATACAAATCAATATGAATATAATACTTTAAAGTTTATTCATAGGTCCGAGATCTACATCTATCAATTGAAAGGTCCGAACGATCCACAGTTTTTAGAATCAATAGGTCTTCAAATCGTTATAAATATTTCAAAGCTCACATTTTATAGTTCAAACATAAAACAATTAAACGTAAATATAACAAATCAAGTACTTAAAAAAATTTAAACATTAATATGTTAGTTCAGGGATCCACGGATCAGTTGGAACACTGGCACGTCGTTTTTTCACTCGTAGTGTTAATTTGACCGAGATTTTTCGAAAAAAATATCTTTGTAGTGTAAAATATCACATTTTTAAGAGCCCGGCCCCCACCAATTTGGATTTTAAGAGTCCGGTGGCCCATGCCGAGTTTTTGTTCAAGCTCTGCCACCGGGTCGGAAACTCTTGGCTAACAGGCTAAAACCAAGGGACCGATTTGCGCCGATTTGGACCGCCTAGGACAGCCTTTAACCGCCTACCGATTTTTTGGTCCGAATGTCCGGTTAGGTGAAATCAAATCAGTAGACTACCGATTACCGATTAATCTCGGTTTTTATAGCACTGATAAGAATGTTCGTGATATTGACTGGTTAATTTTGATCGGAATTGAAGGTGTTGAAGGTAGGAAAGTGGCATCCGAGTGGAAGAAGTTTAGCTCGAAGGAGTTCGGGATTACGAATTCGATGATCGCAAAGTCTACACGGATAGTTTTAAATGGTCTTAAAAGAAAAGGTAAGCTTATTCACTTAATTGAATTTTGTAAGTGTTAGTATGATAATATTATGCTGGCATAAAAGTCTACATTGGGCTTTTGAGAATCATTATGTTATGATTAGTTTGTGTAAAAGTATAACGCTTGAAGATTATATGTATCCGCATTTTGTAGGATTTGATGTTTACTTTGTTGGCGGTTGTGTGCGCGATCTAATATTAAAGCGCACGCCCAAAGACTTTGATGTGTTAACTACAGCAGAGTTAAAAGAGGTCAGTTAGTGACTCATGGTCGTACTTATATGGAGAATAACTGAATGACAAAAGTTATTTCCAATGGGTGTACCTATCTACACACCATTTTGCCGATTTACACACCAAAAAAGGTGTTTCTTGTCCTTATATGCACACCCTGCAGTGTCGAACTGTGGCCAAAACGCGGCGTTTTGGTCCGGTTAACCAGACAAAGACTGACGGGTGTCTGACGGGTCTGTTGACCGGACCAAAACGTCGAGCTTTGGCCGTGTTTTGGTCCTGTCAACCAGACGCGTTTTGGTCCGGTCAACAGACCCGTCAGTCTTTGTCTGGTTAACCGGACCAAAACGCCGCGTTTTGGCCACAGTTCGACACTGCAGGGTGTGCATATAAGGACAAAAAACATCTTTTTTGGGTGCCTATCTACACACCAAGTGTGTAGATAGTTTGGGCCTTTCCAATTTATGGGAAGTTTAGAGATTTACAATGTACAGTATGCCAACTTTTAGGAACGTTTTGTGTATCTTACTGCACAGGTGATGAAAGCTTTCTCTTGGTGTGAGATTGTTGGGAAGCGGTTTCCTATTTGCCACGTGCACATTGGTGATGATGTAGTAGAGGTTTCAAGCTTCAGCACTTCCGCAAGAAATCGCTCTGTGGACCCTACTTTGGTTTTTCAACAACATGATGAAAAAGATCAAAATCGTTGGCGGAACTGTATGCAACGTGATTTAACAATAAACGGGTTTCTGCTTTGGCCTTGGGAACCTAAATCTTCAATGGCTTTGTTTCCAATATTATCTATAATTGGTTCATATTCCTGAATCTATTCATTCTTGTTTTTTCTTCTTAGAATCTTTTCAACTCTTCCAAAAGTAGTAATTGTTTTTGGGTTTCGTTTTGCAGATTGATGTTTGATCCTTATGCAAACACAATTTATGACTATGTAGGAGGAATCAAAGATATTAAAAAAGCTAAAGTATGCAATTATGCATGTATAGTATAACAATAGTTTATTCTCCAAAGTGTAACGCTCTTGTATTAATATGAATTTTTAGGTGCGAACTATTCTTCCTGCCAGCTTCTCATTGGTGGAGGATTGTGGTTAGGTTTTCAATTTATCTTATTCGTAAATATTATAAACATTTACCAATTCTGTGTCCTGAAAGTCTGAAACTTTCACCCTGTTGCAGCTCGCATATTACGCGCCATTAGAATTGCTGCGCGTTTAGGGTTTGGTTTTTCTAGAGAAACTGCTCGTGCTATAAAACACCTTGCACACTCGGTTCTTCAGCTTGACATGGTATTTAACTATTTATTTACTAATTCTATTCACCTTTTTTAATCTCTTGTTTGAATATTGAAAAAACAATTCGGTGATTAATCTTCTAATCGTATGATTCAAGGGGAGGCATCTTATGGAAATGAATTACATGCTAGCATACGGTTCTGCCGAACCTTCGTTGAGGTTACTATGGAGATTTGGTCTTTTAGAATTACTGTTACCAATTCAGGTAAAAAAAATCACAAACTTTAGTAGTGAGTTTATGCATATATTATATATATTCACTTGTTTTCATTTTTTTTTCAGGCAGCATATTTTGTTTGTGATGGTTTAAGGAGGCGAGATAAGAAGAGTAATATGCTTTTGGTAACATTAAATATGAGCAACTTATATTGGTTTATCTTTCATAGTTTACATCTGTTTAGGCAAATTGGATTTAAATAATCCCAACTTGCTCAATTTGGCCGATAATAATCCCAACTCAGTTATTGGCCGATAATAATCCGAACTGGTCCACTTTTGGCCGATAATAGTCCGCCGTTAAAAATAGCTTAACGGAGTTAAGCTTTTTTCCGAATTACAAACCGATGTTTTATGGATTTTGATCAGAACGAGGATACGATTCGATTTATGTAAAACTTACCTCGAAACGGTGCTTCAAACAACTTGATTTTTGTTAATTGGAAGTTTAAACACCCGAATTGAAGCACCGTTTTCGTCGTTTGGGGTAGTATTTCGAGGTAAATTTTATATCAATCAACTCGTATCCTCGTTCTGATCAAAATCCATAAAACATCGGTTTGTAATTCGGAAAAAAGCTTAACTCCGTTAAGCTATTTTTAACGGCGGACTATTATCGGCCAAAAGTGGACCAGTTCGGATTATTATCGGCCAATAACTGAGTTGGGATTATTATTGGCCAAATTGAGCAAGTTGGGATTATTTAAATCCAATTTGCCATCTGTTTATTGTTATTAGTGAGCTGTAACATAATGATTCTATCATATTGTCCAACTGCAGTCATTATTTTCAAACTTGGATAAGCTTCTAGCACCAGACAGACCATGTCATAGTAGTTTATGGTAAGTTTTTGGTCGGTTTCAACAGGATATGAACATCTTTAGTATGCGTTTTTGTCTAAATACGTCAACATATTTGTGTGTTCAGGGTGGCAATTTTAGCGTTCCACATGGCGGTGTTAGATAAACCAAGGGAGCCTTTAGTCGTTGCTGCATTTAGCCTAGCTGTCCACAATGGTGGAGATATGGAGGAAGCTATAAGCATAGCTAGAAAAATATCCAAACCACATGTTACAACTTACCGTGAGTTATCAGAGCCTGCAAACCTTGAACATAAGGCTCTGAAAAAAGAGATTTTGGAGCTTGGATCGTCGGTGAATAAGGCGCTTTCTAATATGACAGATACATATTATGTGTCGCGGGCAATGAGTAGCTACCCAAAAGCACCTTATTCTGATCTGGTAATCATCTTATTCTTTGATATAGGTGGCAGTTTCAACAAGATTAGTTATGAATACGTAGTTTTGGACTTTATACATATTTACTATGATTTGTGCAGGTGTTTGTTTCTTTACACTTGTACTTAAAGGCTTTGAAGATATTTGAATGTGTGAATCAAGGTAAGGAAGCCAGATTTGTGCCAAAGCAAGGTGGCAATATTAATTATGAGTTGCTGGCAATTGGAAGTGTACAGGAAGTGCGACATGTGTTTGCGAGGGTTGTATTTGATACCGTATTTCCTTTAGACCTTGGTGAAACTTAGTTGTAGTGTAATATCAATCTATTTAAACTTCCTGTGTGTTTTCTTCTCCGTATGAAAATCAATATGTATGTTTAAATGGCTATTGTTTGTTTGTTTTTTGTTAGGTTTGGATGATTATGCTTTTTATATATTAGGATGTGCTTTGGTTTATAGATGGGCTATTAGTTAGGATTCTTTGTGGTCACTTTTGTTGAGAGTCCATACTCCATAGCTAGTGTTTTCGGGGTTGGTGTCTTCCTTGAGCTATATCTCGGAAAGCCCAATGCTATTAGGTTGTCGGTAAAAACTACAGGGTGCCGTCCCCTTTTACCAAAAAATGAATTATGAAAACTCACTTGATATAACACGCGAATAAATACACTCAAGTAGTTCGTAATTTCTGTCTGGAACGTAGATTAAACTCGTATTCGATGCAATATACATTAACAGTAAAGAAAGCTTTAGATTTGCTTTGAAAAATTGCTTGCTACGAATGATTTCTTGGTACACCTCATTAGATGATGACCAAGATGATGAGAAACGGACCCTGTGCAAAATGTTTCAAGTAACAATCGTGGTAACCAAAAACCCCAGAACGAACGAAACCAAACCCCCACGGTTAACCTAATGTTATTTACTCATAAAAAAATAAACTTCCTACGCGTCCTTGAACATCACTCCACTTTATCATAACTCTTCCCTTTCAAAGACCGAGCACCAACTCCACCAGTAGTTGGCCTACAAAGAAAAAAACCACAGTTTAGTTACCGTTCTCTTTCGGATAACAAATATTTGGTTACCGTTGTTTTACAAAATATAGAAGGGAAGAAATTTACAGGCCAACAACTACTTTAAAAGCATCATAGATCCCCCACTGTGCCCCAGTAAGTGTTCCAATCATTAAAATGCGAAGAGGAAGACCGCGAGTGAATAAACCTAGCAAACCGAGCTTCTGGACAGCCTGCACCGAAAAGAATAAATACTATAAATGTGGAAACTAAGGTTGAAAATCTGCAGATAAAAGGACAAGAGTATGACTCACGTTGCTAACGGTAGCCCCTTGGGAATTATTGAGGAAAGAAACTAAGTTATCAGCAGGGTGAGAAACAATAGCACATAGTACGCCAGCCACATACCCACCAGCAAAGCTCACTCCAAGCTGCAAACTTTTGCTGCATTCATCCTTTGGTATGGGGATGATGTGTTTGTACATCATCTCCACTATTGTCTCAAAACATGCAAACTTCATCATTGTATCTGAAGATATATACATGATAATAATTAATAAACAATTTAATTTAATTTAATTTAATTTATTTATTTAATTTAATTTAAATACTATAAATTTGCAACATTTTCATGCATAGAGGGGTTGTACCCAAGGCTTAGGAAGTATTCAATTGTTTTTTGATATTACACTTTTAACCTAAAACTATTTGATTTTTTACTTTTAACCCAAAAGTTCTCATCTTTTGCAATTTAACCTCACAAGTTTTTTACTTTCAACTTTGGTCTACTGCTTTTTATATTTCGCAAATTTTTCGTTTAACGTTTCGCTCTAAATTTTGCGAGTTAAAACGGCGCAACGTGTGTATATGGCTCAACGTTTTTACTTATAAATTTTGGAGTTAACACGGCGCAACGTGCATGTGTGGTTCAACTTTTTAACGTCGTCTATTTTTTCCTGTTTGGCAGGTTCGTCGCAACGTGCGGGTACTAAATCGACTTAGTTATTATTTTCTATGTTTTACGTTTCGGTCTAATTTCTTCGCATTAACTTCAGTGTTGGTGGTCGTTGTCGGTGGTGTGATATTGATGCTATTTGGCACGGTTTTACCCCCCGACCGTAATGCAGGGGGCTTAATACTCGTTAATATAAATGATAATGTGCTTGTAAGTATGATACAAAACCTTTAATGCGGTATAATCTAACTTACATGGAATCTGTCGCCCCCAGAGAGGTCCTAGCCCCTTGTACAGCCTGTAGAAAATGCACAAAAAAAGAATAATAATAAATTATTCGGATAATCTGATAACCATACAACTGATCTGAAATTAGTTAGACTCTACAATCGTACCCAGCAGTGCCTTCAGCATTAATGAACTTTAAGAAGCTATCTGATATACCTTTGGCAAATCCGGGATTTGTTTGAACACGAACCTTAACTGCCTCAAAAGGGCATAGGGCAATTCCAGCAATAAGTTCTGCAGATGCAGAACCTGCAAGGTAGATTAACGTTTTATATTTGGCTGCATTCTCTGGACCAGCAATGTCAGCGTAGGCCTTTTTGAAGAATTCATAAAACCCAAACTTGCAAGCACCCTGTACACTATAACCTAGCAAAGTTGGCACCCAGCCTGTAAAAAATCCTTTAATTCCATGCTCTTTCAATAATGTTCCAAAACCAGAAGAAATGTTCTTGTATTTTGCAGGGTTAATCTGAAGAAGATATATAGGAAACATATTGTAAGCCGTGAAACTAAGACAACATGAATTCAAATTCAAAGTGACGCGGGCACACTGCTAAACTTAGATAGGGACCATAATGAAGAGTCTATCACTCCTTTCTTTTATCACTATAATTTGAGTATAGTAACTTAGGTGTGCAAAGTTAATTTAATAAGAGATTATATTGTATTTTCCACCTATTTGTTTGCTGATCACTTTTCAACTTAATTCCTGGTTGAGGTTATCAAGAACTATATTAAATACTTCAAATCTTGGTTTTAAAATGCGCGCATCACCTGATGCAGTGATGAGATCGCATTGCGTGATGCGATTCCATGATGCACGCATCACATGATGTGGTCCGATGTGGCGCCTTATACAGTTGACCAGTATTTGAACAAGTTAGACTATCAATTGAACAAATCTGACTATAAATGATGAAAGTATCCTAGATTTTAGTGTTTAAAGGTTGACAAGTCAATTATAACTAACTTTTTAGTATTTTTTTGATAAAGAACACCTCGCATACGTGATGAGTGCGCTTCGCGCATCACGCATCGGCTTTTCGGATCAAAACGCATCAGATAGCTATACGCTTTTTAAAACCATGCTTCAAATTCATGTAGGTTTTCCATAAAGCCATTAATTAATTGCAAGTTGAAGTCATAATGAACTTTCATTAACACTCTAAACCTTTGTATAATAATATTATTCCGTACAACTTTTCCTTTAAAAATAACAACACACTGTATCAAGCCACAATACATAAAGCTACACAACAGAAACCTACATTCCAATACCAGATCACACTTTCACATCAAGCCATAACCAAATCCAATCAAAACCTAACAACAATCTATAAAAACCGCAATCTAAGCGTATCGCGTGTCATCGCGTGTCTCCGGTATGCAAATACCATAGAGGCGTAAACCTAGTAATTACCATATCAAACTATATAACAACTTAATAAGTTCAACAAACAAGTCAGATTACTACAATACTGGACTCTACAAACCCTAGGTTTTACTCATAAACCAAACACTCACTCGAAAATGAAAACAGAAACGAACCTGCATATTGCATTTGACAATATCGAGTGGAGTAACCGCCATATGAGTAAGTCCGCAACTGAAAACGCCACCTATGCTACACTTCGCGTAATAAGCAGGCGAAAAAACCTCTAACTGACCTAGATCGCTCGTAGACAGAGAAGAAGACGAACAATTCGGCGGTTTCGCAATCAAATGCTCGAACTCGATGAGATACTTCGATGAAGACGAAGATGAGTACAGGAACATCGGTATCACCGATTGCCGGAAGTTATTATTATCCATTAACGGTTTAGTTATAGTAGCGGAATTGTGGCGTTTCCGGCACACTGTTAATGACGGAGACGACGGAGGGGGAGGGGTTGCGTTGGTTTGTTTCCCTCGCAGGACGGTTTATGGTTTTGGGCTTTTCACATTTGGATTTTAAACACACTTCACGTGTTTCTATGTGAATTTGTCAAAATAGTGTCACAAATTGGCATGTTTATTATTATTATTATTTTATTATTATTTTTGAACGGCAAATATGATGGATATTCGGGATCATTCTGGTAAATGGATCACATTTTTGTGCAAAGAACAGAACGTGGTGAGGTGGCACGTGCGACCTGAAGGAAACTTACAGCTGCAAAAAATCCTTGACAGGTGAAATTCCAACCCACGAGCTCCCATAAGGAAAATCATGAGGGTAGTGTCGGACCAAATGGCCTTTGGTATTAACATGTTTATTTTCTTTGCAACTTTTAAAATGGTTGTTCGTCTATGAGTACTTTTTAGTTACATACCATATTTTTATAATTGAACGGGGTTGTTGAATATGTCATCTTTCTGGTGTTGACTGGTTAGACATGTTAAAAAATCAAATGACGTTATAAATAACTTAGGAGTTATATATTTATGTGTGTATCTTATTTAAACAAAATATGAAATCAATATATTGGGTTACAATGTTAACAAAATAAGAACACTAGCATAAATAATATATCAAGACTAAAGTAGTAAATGTATCAACAAATAGAATATTAGAAGAAAAAAAATCATTGGAAATCTGGTTCAACCATCTTGTTTTGTCTGATTTGAAGATTCAAATGTAGACAGTTTAAACAAGTTCAAATCGATAAGAGTACGACATTTTGCATGTGTCTTAAACAAACAATACACATTCCCAAGCTCACAAAATGTACTTTATGAAATTGTGTCATTTAGTAAGTAGTACACTTAAAATAATCTTGTACAGATAAGAAAGAAGTTAATGAAACAAACTCAAATTTGTCATTAGCTCATGGTTTTTTTATCCCTAGACATATTGTTATAATTGGTTGGTTTGCTTTTGTATTTAACTATCATGATTCCCGCGTTTCGCGGCGGGTTTTTGATCAGCCTTGGTTTAGTACATCAAGATACTGGTACGAAATAGACACTCGTTATAGCAACCAAAAGAGATAAAAATGAATAGAATTGTGAATACAACTTTGTTTTCAATGGAATATACACCGAAAAGTCAAGATAATCATAAAAATAATACCGTTACCGATGTTGTTCAAACATGCGTTTCATTATGATAACTAACAACAAAAGAAACATTATATTTGTTATATATACAATATATATTATCACTTTTGATTCAAGAAGGCGACACATTCTGCACAATTTTATCAATTGTTTAATAGTAAGTTGTTTACACATACTCTGACAGAGACGCATCACAAAAATGAAAAATAACCTTTATTTATTTTTATTATAAAATACTCTATAATCATGCTATAATAGATACATACATGTAGTCTTGACTAATGTGACTTTATAGTCGTGTATCATCTTTTAACCCAATAATAGTACATAAACCATGAGTTATGCGAGCATAAAAAGGAAACTCGAATTCTATTTACGTAATTGGAAAGGCAAAAAGCTGATTTGTGCATAGGAAATTAGGAAGAAGAAAACCAGTCTACGTATAAAATGGTATGACAACTAATTCAAGAATGAATAATAAGAGTTAACCTTCGTTTTGTTACCTGTCGTTTGGTCACCTTAACGGTTTTGGCCCAATCATTTAAAACGGCCATTTTCCTCCTTGATGTTTTGATCTTGTCGTCAGTTTGCTCCCTGGCTCTAACTCCATCCATAGTGTATGTTAACTGGAAAGCATTTTGGTAATTTAAAGTATAACGTAAGGGTACTTGGATCTTGTATGTTAACTTGAAATTACGAAATACCTTTACAGTTAACATACAATATGGATGGAGTTAGAGTCGGGGAGCAAACTAACGACAAGATCGAAACATTAAGGAGAAAAATGGTCGCTTTAAATGATTGGGGAAAAACCGTAAAAATGACCAAACTAAAGGGAATAAAACGGAAGTTAACTCGAATAATAAAGAAAAAAAAAGTTTGCATGTGATATACTAGTAAGATTGGACAACATTCTATATGCCTTCCTCCATATCCTTAGTGCTTGTCATATTTGTATAGTGTTTTACTTTTTGATGATTCACTTTTGTTGTGTGATGAAAAAGGAAACCAATAATTTTACCATATTTGATATAAAAAATTACAAAACCTCCATATTTTTCGTGCTTGTCATTTCTATATTGCTTTCCTTTTGGATGATTCACTTTTGTTGTGTGATGAAAAAGGAAACCATCATTTGGATGATTCACTTTTATTGGGGTGAAAAAGGAAGAGGAAATCTATTGGTATAGTAGCAATCTATTCGTATATTTTGTTTTTTAATACGGGTTGTATAGGTCTATACGGGTCGTATAGGTTCAAAAGTCAAATCTGCATATGTCAGTTCTTGTCTGGAGGCTGGCTAGACCAATACGGGTCGTATTGTATTGTTTTTTTTTTTTTTTTTACAATTTTTTGTATATATTTAATCATAGTTTTAACAAAGTTTAGTAAAAGAATTTTTTTTAAACATTTTAAAAATTTGTCATGTAGTATAGGTTTGGTACATTTATAACCGTATTATATACTACATTTTTTTCACAAATTTTTGCATACATTTAATTATAATTTTAATAAAAGATTTTTTTTATTTTTTAAACCAAAAACATTTTTAAAAGGTTATCATGTAGTATAGGTTTGGTACATGTTTATTATACCATACTATCTATGTTATAACTGTATTATATACTACACTTTTTTTTACAAATTTGTGTATACATTTAATTATAGTTTTTGTATACAAATTTTATAATTGTATTCTATACTACACTTCTATTATATTATACTACAACTATTAGAATATACGAGATCTATACTACACCTATAGTTTATTATAATAGACTAACACAAGTTTCCCCATTGCTACCAAGTTCACTTTGGGTGTCCATACACGCGACCCCTTTATGACTTTCTAGCTTGTTTCTATCTAATACTTTAAGGATTTGTTTGGTATGGGGTAATGGAATTATCATTACTATTCTATGTCTTGTTTGGTTGCCATGTAAGAATTGAATGAAGCATTACTTTTTGTTGTTTGGTATGCGAGAAAAGACGAAGGAATAAAATCGGATGGCGGTGGTCAACGATGGGTGATAGGTGGCAGTTGTAGCGGCGGCGGTGGTGGTGGGTGGAGACGGCGACAGGTGGTGACAACGGTGGTGGTGGGTGACCGCGGTGGTGGGTGGTGGCGATGGTCGGAGGTGGTAGCGTCGGTGACGGTGGTCGCAGGTGGTAGCGGCGGTGGCGGTGGGTGGTGGCGGTTTATAGCAGTGGCGGAGGTTGGTGGCGACGACGGCGGTGATCAAAGGTGGCAGCGGCGATGATCGAAGGTGGGTGGTGGCGGTGATTGAAGGTGGCAGCGGCGACGGTGGGTGGCGACGATGGCAGTGGCAGGGACGGAGGTGGGTGGCGGCGGCGGGAAGTGGCGGTGGAAATGGGTGACGGTGGCGAATGACGGTGGTGGTGGGTGGTGGCAACGGTGGTGGGTTGTGATGTTGTTATTGAAGGGTGAAGAGTGAATGAAATGGAAAAAAAAACAGGGGGGATAGATGAAATGATTTTGAGAGAATGAAATGCATTTTGGAATGGACGATTCCATTCCATTGACCAACCAAACACTCTTTTCTTCATTCCTTCACAATAGTACATTCCATTCCACCTCTCATTCCTACATACCGAACGCTACCTAAGTTTCATCACACGCACTACCCTCTTTGCCTAGTGTGGAGCCTAATCACAAACTAAAACGATCATATTGTAAAAAAAAATATACACATACTTCAAATGAAGTGATTAATATTTTTAAATCGAAAACTTTCAAAGGGACAGTCTGATAGTCATGACATTCTAGTCAATATGTCTAAGAAACCTTAAAAGAACTCTAATAATTCATTTAGACGTGTTTATATATTCTATTATTTTTTATCTTTATATTCTACTCAAATTAAGATTCAAGCAAACAAGACACTCCTCTTAATACTTGTATTTTCTCTCCAATGAAAACCAAACATTTTATATACTATAAATTATTCGAAGTTATACGTTCATCAAAAATTTGCAAGTACCAGAAATATACACGCACTTGCACGAAAAAATAATAATAATAAAAATATACATTAGCCTTATATGAAACCATAGAGAATAAAGCATATATGGTTTCGTGGTGTAGTTGGTTATCACGTCAGTCTAACACACTGAAGGTCTCCGGTTCGAACCCGGGCGAAGCCATAATTCTTTTTTTCTTTATTTTCACTTTAAAAAAGAGCACTTGACAGTTGAGTCATCAACAAGTGGCATGGCCCACCAGAGTGATCTGCCACGTAAGACAAGTAGTGAAACAGATAGATAAGCTTTACAGGGTGTAAACTACCACACACCATTCATCTTCTAAACCACATCTATCCACTTGAATCACCACTAGGACGTCGTACGTCACTGAATATCCCTTCTAACTTGTAAGTTGCAAGTACAACTCTACTCACACACTAATCTCACCAGACAAAAAAACAACTCTGGTTCTCACTCAATGGCTGCTGTTCCAGTTACTTGTGTTAGGTTAACCACTTCAATGCAGGTCAATTTCTTGTTTCCAACTTATGTTTTGTTTTATCATTTCATATAAAATATAAAATTAGCTTATACAAATGCATATACAGTTTTAAGTGTTAGTTTTTTAGACCATGTGTAGTGGGGCGTTTTTTTTAAAAAAATTTCAAAAATAACGCCCGAAAACGCCCACCCCTCCATTACATGGGGCGTTATAATTAAAAAAAATTTGAAAAAGGCACCCTTGGCGTGTTCATGAAAACGCCGGATGCTTAATGTTGGCAGGGAAATGGACCAATGGTGGCAGGGTGTTAGTTTGACTAGCCAATAGGATTAATGTTGCTTTTTCTTTTTTTTTTTTTTTTTTTTTTAATAATTAGAAGGGGCATTATTTGGGCATTATCCCCACTACACCTCTTTTTCTATAATGCCCCCTTGCTGACTAGGACGCCACATGGCGCAAAACGCCCCATGGTGGGGGCATTATAGTGTATCACCACTACACATGGTCTTATTAGGTTTTGGCACATTAATTTTGACTAGTTATAAGACCACCCGTAGTGGTTAAGAAAAATATTGCCCCCACCACCATGGGGCATTATCCGACACGTGTCATCCCAGTCAGCATGGGGCGTTATTGCAAAACTGGCGTAGTGGGAATAATGCCTAATAATGCCCCTTCCAATCATTAAAAAAAAATCTATTCTCTCATTGGCCAGTCAAACCAAAGTCAAGCCATCACAATCCCATTTTGGCGTTTTAATAAACACGCCGGTTACATTTTTTTTCAAAAATAACGCCGGATAACGCCTAACGTAATGGGGGTGGGGGCGTTTCTGGGCGTTTTTTTTCAATTTAAAAAAAAAAACGCCCCACTACGGGTGGTCTAAGTGCATTAATTTTAACTACTCATTGGGCCATTAGTGATTAGTGCATATTTTTTGACTATCAACTGGTGCATATATTTGAATGTCCATTAGTGCATGAATTTGACTATTTGTTGGTTGGACCATATGTTAATGAAATTTGAAATATTCAAAAACAGATGATATAAAAAATATTTTTTTTTTTATTTTTGGTATGAACGGTTTAAAGGCTCTGAGTTTCTTCAACGATGGAAGGTACTAGAAAAAAATATCCACGAGGGTAAAGTCTTGAATGGTTGTAAATTAACCGAAACCGAATTTTTGAAAATTGAAACCAAGCTAATAGAACCGTTAGTAACGGGTGATAAAAATGATTAAAAGGTGTAACATTATATAAGAATATAATGAAAAAGATTATTAGAATGAAAAGGGGGAATATGTAACATTTAACTTTTGTAACGAGTTAAATCTGGTTTGAAGGAAACAAAACTGCCGGTTTAAAAGGTACAGAAAATGACCATGAAACAAAACTGATGATCAGGGATTAAAATGGGTCGGGTATGAGACAAATGTTTTAGTTGTCGTTGTACCATACCTATCGGGTACACGTTACACAATACCCACGATCATGTTCATGGGCATTGTGCATACCCGTTAAAAACTTAAAACTTACCCATTGGGATGCCCATTACTCGAAACCCGATTTTAATCTCACCTCAAAAAAATATTAAATACTCAACTGTACTTCTAGAATTTTAATAAATCCAGGTTTTAAAAAAATCGACATACTATTTATTATATTTTTAATATTATATAATATATTAATATATTCTGGTAACGGGTTTGAGTAATTGGGTGACTATCACCTGATCCCAAACCCATGAAAAATTATAAGATTAATCCTTTAAAACTAGTCCCATACCCACAATCCGACCCGAATGTGTCTGGTTTGGTAACGATTTCTACTTTGCAGATAGTAGGGAAAACCTCGGCGCTGAAGTTAGTCCCCATGGGTCGAAACAAAAGTGGTTTCCCTTGCTTGAGAACATCGCGCTTTCAAATATCTTGTGTGGTAATTCTCTTCTTTACTTTGTTTATCAAATAAGATATCGGACTTATTACTGATTGATACTAGTAAATCGTTAAATTTGGTAGGCAAAACCAGAGACTGTGAACAAAGTTTGTGAAATTGTGAAGACTCAGTTGGCATTGGGTGCTGACACCGTGGTTGCACCTGATTCTAAATTCGCATCTCTTGGTGCTGATTCTCTTGACACAGTAAGTTGTGATCATTGGTTACATGTACGGTAACTATTTAAATTATCATCAAACTCACATCACTTTCTTAACGCAAATCTTCTTTAAAATAAAGAAAATTACATAGAATGGCAGGTAAACGGGCAACAAGCTGCACTGCAACCCCCTTTGAATAGCAAACCCAATTCTACTGAAAACGAAGTCCTGGTTTTTTCACGTCAAGAAATTGCTATGCACGACCTTCTTTACATGCCACATAAAAATACATAACACACATTTTTTTGACGTCAAGAAATTGTTGTGCATGACCTTGTTAACATGCCACATAAAATTACATAACACATGCATATATACATGTGCGCGCTTAATGCGTGTTTAGAAGAAGAACAAAATATGCATAAGGCCATAACATATGTATATGAATGAAGTTATAAAAACAAATGGTTACAACCAGGTGGAGTCTGGGTTGTGGCCCAATAGTATAATTTATTTATGTATCTTCTTAGCAGCCCAAAATAAATTTACTAAATGATGAATTGAGGATATATATTTGATCCAATTTAACAGGCCCATGTAACCCAACCTGTTTATGTTAATGCAGGTTGAAATTGTGATGACATTAGAAGAAGAGTTTGGCATCAGTGTCGAAGAAGAGAACTCTCAAAACATTACTACGGTTCAAGAAGCGGCGGACCTTATTGAAAAACTAGTTGAGAAGAAAAACGCAACTGCGTAAATTCTACCATTTTTAATGTTATTCTTTAAGTCTTCGGCTATCAAATGGACCATTGATTAGAATATTTGTTTGAAACCAAGAAATAGAACACAAGTATGATTAATTATTTGCAAGATTTTTGGATTATTTATGAGTTTTTGGATCTATAAATATGTTCTATCGTTGTTCATCTCGTTACTTTGTACATGTTGCGCACTAGCGTTCATATTGTCGTGTATGTGTGCATAAACACCTGTAGTAAAACATTATTAACGATGATAAACAATTATCTTCAAGAGTCTTATGTACCACAACTTATCTAACTATACATGAACATGACTATTAACAAACTTATTAAAAACCATTACACCTTTCGATTTTCGAAACGTGTAATGTGTTTTTATAAAAGTATAGTAACCCGGATTGCTACCATGAGACTCGCTCAATATTGTAAAGTGATATGAAACAGGGGTTTAATATCCTCTAATCTGTCTCCTTGCTTTCTTATTTAACATCACCCATATTTCCTTTATATAACCAAAAATAACTAAAAAAGTATAGAATTACTCAAAAATAAAAAATAAAATAAAAATTACGCCGTTGCCGGGGATCGAACCCGGGTCACCCGCGTGACAGGCGGGAATACTTACCACTATACTACAACGACTTGTTTGAACTTTAAGTTATACAGGTAACATTTAACTATCCATTTCCAAATTTTAAATAATAATATATTGTTTAGTTGTCATCAACTTTTAGGAGGTGGCACCCCTGACGGTGATAAACCGACAACAACCGTTTCCGGCCTTCCTGTGCCTCTCCGGGGATCCGAAAGTAGTGGAAATCGGTAAAAAAAGAAAAAAAACGCATAAAAAGGTCTGAAACAACTTTAATTCAGATCAATGATGGCGGCCACTGACACCAAAGATGCTCTCTCTCTTCAGGCAATCATTTCAATCTCTTTTCCTATTTCACTTTTCATTTTCTATTCATTTGCGTGTGATTACGCTCGATCTAGGGTTTGCATTGCACCGTACCTCTAGTTTTACATTTAATTTACATATATAAATATGCAGAAAGAGGATGACGATAAGTATAAGGAGTATGATTTGGGATCTGACGATATTGATGCTCCTCTGCCTCTTACCGTTGCATCTCGTGTTTGTTCCCTTACTCCTTTTCCGTTATTCTGTAACCGTTTTTCTGTTGGAGTTTGTTTTGTTTGAAAATGTGTCATGAATTCATGCCCTAAATAATTATTATGTTGTGTTTGTGTGTATGATATACTGATTAAATTGATTAAGTGCTATTGATCGGGCCGGTGCAGGTATTGTACATGTTAGGTGATATAGCATCAGGACCGGCTTTTCGGTTCACTCAATGGTTGGAGTTAGTTAGAAAGAGAAGTGGAAAGTATAAGTCGTCTGGATTCCCTCACCGGCCTCAGAGACTCGATAGCATGCTCTTGAGGTCATTTCGCATTTCCTCGTCTATTGCCTTGTATTTGATTGATTACTATACAAAGGCTGAGGTTTCTTGTGTGGTTGATTTTGTTATTGTGGTTGGTTGTTGCAATTCAGTGCAGGGGATTCAAGCTCGGATTTAAAAAATTCTACTCCTTTCGAGCAAGTTGCGGAAATCAGTTTGTGGGAAAGACTTGGTAAGGCTGCTATGTTGAATATCAGGTCAAGCGCCTTTTCTTGGAACATGCTTTCTTCACTTCATCACACTGAACACAGCAGCAGCAATGAAAATTCCGAGGATGATATGAATAAAGCATTAGAGGTAACTAGTGAATTGCTTATTTCACTTGTGATTTAAAATTTGGATCTGAAGATTTAGTATTATTGTTTTGTGTCAAGTGCAGGTAACGGTGAATTCGGGGGGAGTTGTATTCTTTGCGCTATTTAACCATAATGAAAGCGGCGAATTTGTCCCTAAAGAAGCAGCAGCTGTTATCAAAATAGCATCTTCTAGAATAGCTACACAGGCGGAACGACTTGGCTATGAGTTAGCAAAATGGCTAGGTGTCAGAACTCCACAAGTTATTACACCTTCCAACTTTCTTTTCACCAGATTTATTATCCCTGCAAACATTGTAAATTCTTACTGTTTTGTAACTTTTTCAGGCTAGAGTCATTCACAATTGTAGTCCCGAGTGGTTAAAAATCAAAGAAGCTGCAGAAAAAGCAAAAGAGGCTGCAGTTTCTGATGGAGATGAAATTGGTGAAGTTACTTGCTCAGAACTTCTAGAAGCCCTTGAGCTCAGCCGATGCCTTTGTCTCATGAAGTACATTTTCCTACTGTATTATATTGTTTTTTTTTTTTTTTTTAATTTCCTATCATCTATCATTGTTTAGAAGAATTCCCCTTTTGCAGTTATGTGCATGGATCTCCGCTGTTGGAAAACTCGAGTGCGTTTAATACGCAAGAAGCTGCAGAAAAGACATCGGCTGCCCTTGGCAGAATCTTGATGTTGGATCTTGTAATCAGAAATGAAGATCGGCTTCCGTGTCGTTATCTGAGGTGGCGAGGTAATTCTGCAAATTTATTATTAGCAGACAAAATGGCGACTGCAAATAGGGATGCATTAGAAGAAGCTTTTGATTCTGCTATTAATAGATATAGACCAAGGGTACTTCGGGCACTACAGAAAGAAAGAAGATCAACTTCAGTAGATAGCAGAATGAGCACTGATGATTCAAATATATTATCAAAAAGCGCTAGTCTTTCTGATATCTCTGGTGAAAAACCTCTCAAAAGACAGGTTACAGTTGATCCAATAATAACTGATTTTGATATAGTGGCTATCGACTCTGGTGTCCCACGCCGACCGCCAGCTGGCAAACGTACACACGATCAAGAAAACTATCCGAAACTTGTGGAACTCCTTATCAACAGTCCCGAGTATGCATCAAATTTATTACACGAAATAACTAATGGGAAATTAGGATTTTCTCCAGAAGCAGTTCCGGAAACTTCCGACAGTAATTCGCCTTTTATTAAAGATATGACCGCAGTCATCCATGAATTCAGAAGCGGGTTTCGTGCCGCCCTGATGGATTTACAGGGTTTTCATATCTTTTTACTCACACTTCACCAAAAGTTGGATAGTTTGTTAAGGAGTTTTATGAGTATTATAGATAAAACATCGAGTGCAGATTTTGATAAAGATGATATGATACTTGAGTCACCATCACATTCGGCTCCTTGTGTTTCCCCACAAGGTCACGAGATCCATTCGGATTCAAACGATAAGGAGTTGCAGAAAACAGCTCAGAAAGCATCTTCGGGAATCAAAGAGAATTTGGATTCGATTTCTCCGATATCACACGGAAAGTCTAATAAGGCATACTCGGAACCGTTACGTATCAACTCAAAAATGCGTGATTTCCACAAATTCGCTAAGGTCTTTCTCTTTTTATCAAGAGTAAAATGCCATTTTCGTCGTAGAGGTTTGGCCAGTTTTGCAACTTTCGTCCAAAGGTTTATTTTTCCGCATTTGGATCCAAAAGGTTTGAAATCTTTACGTTTTCATCCAGCTCGTTAACTCTATCCATTTTTCTCCGTTAAGTCAGGGGTATTTCCGTCTTTTTACATAAAACGAAAAAGACGGATTTGCCCTTTAAGTTGGCAAAAAAGACTAAAATACCTCTGACTTAACGGAGAAAAATGGATGGAGCTAACGAGCCGGATGAAAATGGCAAGATTGCAAACCTTTTGGATCCAGATGCGGAAAAACAAACGTTTGGACGAAAGTCGCAAAACTGGCCAAACCTCAGGGACGAAAATGACATTTTACTCTTTGATCAACAAGTTAAAAATCTATGTTTCATTTCGAACGGGTTAATCTCGTAATATAATTGCTCTAATCATATTTGGCACTAATTGTTTACCATTGAATTTTCTCAGGTGGATGCTGAACTAAACAAAGAACTAGAGCAATGGAACGAATTAATAAAGAACGAAGCAGTAAAGCTATGTCAAGAGAATAATTTCAATTCAGGGTTTTTCGAGAGCAATGAGAGTAATTCTGTTGTTGATGCTTATGAATTAAAGGTAAGTCGTTATTCGACCAAACTACTGAAACATCAACTTCTTTTTAGCAAGCTTTCAGTTAATTTAGCTATGTTTGTTTCTTCAACTTACAGCTTAGGCTTGAACATATCCTTGAGAGGATATCATTAATATCTGATGCTGGAAATACAGAGAAACCAACGTTAATTACAAGTAGCTTATTCATCGGTGGGGCGTTAGCTGCAAGATCTGTTTACACACTGCAACATATTGGGATTACACATATATTGTGCTTGTGCTCTAATGAAATAGGACAGGCTGATTCTCAACGGCCAGACTTATTTGAGTATCGGAACTTTTGTGTAAGTGATATATTCTTTTCTAAGTGTGTATAGTAATTTAGAGTGTTCACTCATAACTCGTTTTGATGAGCAGATTGATGATGAAGAAGATTCAAACATCAGTGAAATTTTTGAGGAAGCGCATCAATTTATAGATGCTGTTGAACAAAAAGGTGGCAAGGTTCTCGTTCATTGCTTTGAAGGTAGAAGCAGGAGTGCGACAGTTGTTCTTGCTTACTTAATGATGAGGAAGTAAGTCATTTCAAGTTTGATTAATACAGCCTATTAGTACTAACTAGTTTTGTTACTCGCCGTGCGTTGCGGCGGACCCGTACGCAAAATGGTTATGTATAGACTACAATCGACCAGACTCGTTTCCGGATTAAATTTACGTCAGAATGTATGATAACTCAAATTTATACCACCGAATCAAAGTGTTTTACATTTGACCCAATTTGTTCCCAAACAAAAGTTACGTCAAAACGTACATAAAAAAACATTTTATAACTGACCCGATTCGTTTCCAAACAAAAATTGCGTTAAAGCGTAAACGAACTTGAATTTATGCCGACACATCCGTAAAAATAAAAACGTAAGACATCAGTTTTAGGGTAAGCTAAAAACTTTAGAAATTTGAGGGGGTCAAAGTGACATTTACAAAGTTAGAGGGTTACCTTTGACATTATAGCAAAGTCTGGGGGTAGAATGGGTTACATATTAAAAGTTTGATGGTTAAAGAAAAGTTAGAAAATATGGGGGCCTTTTTTGTCAAGTTAGAAAGTAGGAGGGTCATTTTTGTCAAGTTAAAAAGTTGGTTTTTGTCAATTAAGAAAAGTTTGAGGGGACTTTTGTCAAATCAGAAAGGTGGTTGGAACCGACCTTTAAATCTAATATTTATGTACTAATTAGGGTGTTTAAATACCTGTTTCGAAACTGCTTGAATTCTCAATAATCATAATTTGTCAAACAATCAAATCATTATTTTCCGCAACCTGTCTTCTTATAGCTGATTATCTAATTCTATTTTTTCAACATTGTTAAGATCACTTCCAAAACGCGCATCCAAACACTCCCTATGATTATTGTAATCATTCATCATTTAAGCTTGTGGTTATTTTGACTTTTGTGAAGGAACTACACATTACTGAAAGCATGGAATAGCCTAAGAAGAGTTCATAGGCGAGCGCAACCGAATGACGGTTTTGCAAGGGTACTTATGGAATTAGACGAGAAGTTATATGGAAAGGTTTCGATGAATTGGCAACAAAAAAAGCCGTCAATGAAGGTGTGCCCGATATGCGGGAAGAACGCAGGCTTAAGCAGCAGCTCGTTAAAGCTTCACTTGCAGAAAGCGCATAAGAAACTGTCGTCTGGGAGTGTAGACAGTGCCATGACTATGGAGATACAAAAGGTTTTAGAGGCCCTAAATATTACCCAGAGGCAATCTCATTCCAGTGATTGATTTATCGAAGATTCGTGAATTGAATGTTGTATAAACCCATCGTTTGGTAATCCGGATAATGTAAACGGAAAAAAAATTGAAAATCCTTTCCCTTTCTGCTGTTTTGTAAAGAACATTTTTAGCTAAAATGGAAATAGCTCACAGGGAGTTCTACAAACAGTTGGGTTAATACTGAACCAATCGGAATCTCATAAACGCTTCTACATATTGATTTAATTGCGATCATTGTCTTCATAAGTCATAACATGACCGGTCAACGGGTTTGAAAAACATACATACATGCACGCATGTACTAATTTTATTCGACTTTGCAATGTAAACAAAATATGACGTTTCAACCACCCATTTTGGTTCGCCGGTTCAACTTGTCAGATGGATCATTAGCCCTGTCAACTAGAGGGGATTCATATTAACTCGATCGGCTCGATTATGAGGTCAGTTCCTAGGCCGACCGGCCCTGAAAACAGTGACATCGATACATATGTAACCACATAAGCACCCCTCTCTCGTTAAATCGAGTCACACAGTGACAAGTGCTTAATTTGTTTGAACATGTTCTCTACTAGCGCAATTATTCCAACAAAAAGCGTTAAATTAGAACTCACTTTCAAAATCTTGCACATTTGGTAAATATATACAAGCCTCGGAATGTAAACCTAATTCAACTCGCTTCAACTGAAACATAAAAAAAATACAAGAAACCGTTCACAGGACTATAAAAAAGCAGATCCCCCCCCCCCCAAGATATGCAATGTAAAATGTCTAAAACTAACCTCCTCTACTACACTGCAATCGGTTCGGGTAACACCTCTGGTGGAGCTCCAGCGCTACCGTTAAGAACTGTCACATTACCATCTGAATCAACATCCACAATTACCGAATCGCCCTCCTTAATCTCGCGTGCAAGCATCTTTTCAGCCATGCTATCCTCCAAAAGCCTCATTATAGCTCTCCTTAATGGCCTTGCACCATAACTAGGGTTATAACCTTCTTCTACCACCCTATCCCTGAATCTCTCTGTCACCTGAAGTTCTATTTCTTTACCTTTTAACCTCTCAAATACTTCCTTCAACATTATGTCAGCTATTTCTTTGACTTCCAGTTTAGTCAACTGTCTGAACACGATCATTTCATCCAATCGGTTCAGAAATTCCGGCCGGAAATATTGTTTAAGTTCTTCCGTAACTAAACTTTTGATTCTGTTGTAACTGCTGTCTTTCTCATCGTAGTCGAGATCGAACCCTATTCTTCTTCCACCCTTTTCGATCACATTGCTTCCTACATTTGATGTCATGATTAAAAGTGTGTTCTTAAAGTCAACCGTTCGTCCTTTGCTGTCGGTCAACCGTCCGTCTTCAAGAATCTGAAGCATCATGTTGAACACATCGGGGTGAGCCTTCTCGATTTCGTCAAAAAGGACCAGGGTGTAAGGGCGTCGGCGGACCGCCTCGGTCAACTGACCGCCTTCGGTGTAGCCGACGTACCCGGGTGGTGAACCAATTAGCTTCGAGACGGTGTGCCGTTCCATGAACTCACTCATGTCGAGCCGGATCATGGCCTCTTCTGAACCGAAGTAGTAGGTGGCTAATGATTTCGCAAGCTCGGATTTCCCGACACCTGTGGGTCCGGAAAATATGAAGCTGGCTATAGGGCGGTTAGGGTTCTTGAGACCAACACGGGCTCGGCGGATGGCTCGGCTTATGGCTTTGACTGCTTCGTCTTGACCGATGATTCGTGTGTGGAGGGTGTCCTCCATTTTGAGAAGACGGTCTGACTCATCACTGCTGACTTTCTCTACAGGTATTCCAGTCCATGTGGCGACAATATGTTGGATATCGGCTTCTGTGACAGTGGGACCCTCGTCACCCGCTTCACTCTCGGCTTTACTCATCTCCTTGTTTTTGTCAATTAGAGCTGATATTTGAGTCTTGAGATCCATTTCTCTATCTCTTAGCTCCCCCGCCTGTACAAAAAAGTCAAGTCAAAATTGGAAAAAACTGAAGCCAAACATTTAGGCCTGTAAATGAACCGAACGTTCATGAACTGTTCGTAAACTTGTTCGGCGGGAAGTTCGTTTATGTCCGTTTATTTAACAAACGAACGAACATGAACACAATTTTTTGTTCACGAACGAACATGAACACACGGTTTATGTTCGTTCATTTGTGTTCGTTTATTTACATTTGTTTATGTTGGTTCGTTTATGTTTATTTCAATTTAAATACATACGTATATATAATATAACTAATTGGTAATTGGGATTTCTAGTAATAAAAATGGGGTTTTCAGTGGAACTTATCGTAATTAATCACTAATTTATATAAAAATTACTTCATTACATTTTTCTTTCGTAAATTATGTTCGTTTGTGTTCATTTATATTCTTCAATAATGTTCATTTGTGTTGTTTATTGTTTGTTATATTATATTCATTTAAGTTTATTTGTTTACGTTCATTTACGTTGTTCGCGAACTGTTCGTTTAGGTTTTAAATGAGCGAACATAAACGAACACGAACATGCCCATTTTCTTAATAAACGAACATAAACAAAAAATGTGTTCAATTATACGTTCGTGTTCGGTCAAAGTTAAACGAACGAACACAAACATACCTCACGTAGGTTTCATATTCGTCCAAATGATATATATTAATGAAGAAAAGAATTACCTTCTCAAAGTCCTGACCACGAACAGCTTCGTTTTTCTCTTTTGTAATCTGTCGAAGCTCTTTCTCAAGCTCTTTAGCTTCCTCAGGTAGCTAACGAAATTTATCCGAATTAATTGACGGAATATCAATTATAGATAGATGTGACGGTTTCGAACGGTTTACTTATAAATGTACCTGTGCATGGCGAAGTCTAACACGAGATCCAGCTTCATCAATCAGATCAATTGCTTTATCAGGAAGAAAACGGTCACTGCACCATATAAAAAAGTAAAAAACCAATCAACCATTGAACAAAATACATGAATATGGTATAATATAGATATAAATATTACCTTATGTACTGGTGTGACAACTCAGCAGCAGCAACGACAGCATCATCAGTGTACCGAAGCTTATGATGAATTTCGTATCGTTCTCTAAGTCCCCTCAAAATTTGAATTGCTTCATCGACAGAAGGCTCGGGAACCTTAACGGGCTGGAACCGTCTCTCTAACGCTGGATCTTTTTCAATATGTTTTCGGTATTCATCAAGTGTTGTCGCCCCAATACACTGCCATGCAAGATGCATCAAATAAAAATAGATAAACTAAATAACTTTAAAATAATAAAAAGAGTAAACTTCCGTTTTGCTCCCTGTGGTTTGGTCACTTTAACGGTTTTGCTCCAAACCTTTAAAAATAGCCATTTTACTCCCTGATGTTTCGGTTTTTTTGCCAGTTTGCTCCCCGCCTCTAACTCCATCCAAATTGTTTGTTTTTCCATTTTGCTCCCCGTAGGGAGCAAACTGGAAACAAAACCAAAACATCAGGGAGTAAAATGGCTATTTTTAAAGGTTTGGGGCAAAACCGTTAAAGTGACCAAACCACAGGGAGCAAAACGAAAGTTTACTCTAACTTTAAAATAATAAAAAGAGTAAACTTCCGTTTTGCTCCCTGTGGTTTGGTCACTTTAACAGTTTTGCTCCAAACCTTTAAAAATAGCCATTTTACTCCCTGATGTTTCGGTTTTTTTGCCAGTTTGCTCCCCGCCTCTAACTCCATCCAAATTGTTTGTTTTTCCATTTTGCTCCCCGTAGGGAGCAAACTGGCAACAAAACCAAAACATCAGGGAGTAAAATGGCTATTTTTAAAGGTTTGGGGCAAAACCGTTAAAGTGACCAAACCACAGGGAGCAAAACGAAAGTTTACTCTAACTTTAAAATAATAAAAAGAGTAAACTTCCGTTTTGCTCCCTGTGGTTTGGTCACTTTAACGGTTTTGCTCCAAACCTTTAAAAATAGCCATTTTACTCCCTGATGTTTCGGTTTTTTTGCCAGTTTGCTCCCCGCCTCTAACTCCATCCAAATTGTTTGTTTTTCCATTTTGCTCCATTTTGCTCCCCGCAGGGAGCAAACTGGCAACAAAACCAAAACATCAGGTAGTAAAATGGCTATTTTTAAAGGTTTGGGGCAAAACCGTTAAAGTGACCAAACCACAAGGAGCAAAACGGAAGTTTCTAATAAAAATATTATTGGTTACCTGCAATTCACCTCTGGCAAGTGCGGGTTTTAATATATTAGCAGCGTCAATAGCACCTTCTGCTGCTCCAGCTCCAATTAAAGTGTGAACCTCATCAATAAAAAGAATGATGTCATCACTTTGTTTTATTTCTTCCATTAACTTCTTTAATCTTTCTTCGAATTCCCCACGGTATTTTGTGCCAGCAACAAGAAGACCCATATCTAGGGTTATCACCTTCTTCCCCTCAATGGTTTCCGGAACATCCCTATTCGCAATTCTTTGAGCAAGACCTTCTGCAATGGCTGTCTTCCCTACACCGGGCTCCCCAATAAGGCACGGGTTATTCTTGGTTCGACGGCCCAAAATCTGGGTGACCCGTTCGATTTGTGCCTGCCTTCCAACAACCGGGTCCAGCTTACCCTGTAAACGACCCGCTTTAGAACCAATATAATAATAAAAAGTAAAATCCACCTCGAAAATATCCATACGCCAAACTATTAACTACCTCTTCAGCAAGCTTTGTTAAGTTTGTTCCGTATTCTTCCAGTGTTGGCATCTTGCTGTTAGAGGTCCCGCCTCCGACACCTGCACCCACAGCTTCCGCACTCTCACCAACCATTCGAATCACCTACTTGTAATTTTAATAAAAAAATAAGGAAAACTGGAAAAAAAAAGGGATTAAACTTAAAAAGAGTAAATGCCATTTTCGTCCCTGAGGTTCGGGCAGTTTTGCGACTTTAGTCCAAAGGTTTGTTTTTTCGCATTTTCAGATCCAAAAGGTTTGAAATCTTGTCATTTTCATCCGGCTCGTTAACTCCATCCATTTTTCTTTGTTAAGTCGGGGGTATTTCCGTCTAACTTAAAGGGGTGATTTGGTCTTTTTCACTCTACAAAAAAAGACCGAATACCCCAGTAAAAGACCGAATTGCCCTTTAAATTAACAAAAAAGACAGAAATACCCCTGACTTAACGGAGAAAAATGGATGGAGTTAACGAGCCGGATGAAAATGGCAAGATTTCAAACCTTTTGGATCCAGATGCGGAAAAACAAACCTTTGAACGAAAGTCGCAAAACTGGCCAAACCTCAGGGACGAAAATGGCATTTTACTCCTTAAAAAAATCAGGCTTGCCTGAGTGCGAATGTTACTAGTGTCAGCTCCCAAATTTTCCAGAACACGGGCTGCAACACCTTCACCCTCTCGAAGCAAGCCAAGTAGCAAATGCTCTGATCCAATATAGTTATGGCCTGCGTATATTTTCATAATGAAACTAAACACCTGCCGACTATAGAAATCTGCCCAAAAAAATTGAAAATAAAATAATTTTTACCGAGTTGGCGGGCTTCCTCTAATGATAGCTCCAAAACACGTTTAGCTCGAGGGGTAAATGGGATCTCGACAGCAACAAATCCACTACCCCTACCGATAATTTTCTCAACTTCCACGCGTGCGTCTTTCAAACTAATCCCCATTGACTTTAAAACCTTAGCTGCAATCCCCGTTCCCTCACCAATAAGCCCTAGTAATATTTGTTCTGTGCCAACAAAATTGTGACCTAATCGACGAGCTTCTTCTTGTGCAAGCATGATTACTTTTATAGCCTTCTCTGTAAACCGCTCAAACATAGCTTTTGGTACGATCCGTGTAGCCCTTTTTGATTTAAAAGATGTTGCTAAAGAAACTTTAGAATGGAAATCTAGGCCCGTTTTTGTAATATTATCTAAGGCGTTGGTCCCACGTAACCCTGAAAAGGTCCTCATTCTCGTGGGAGGTGCGTATGAATATGACATCATTTTAACTGTTCTTTTGCCCTTTCCAGTTTTATTTGTATGGAGTTTCTTTTCATTGTCAACCGAAGGGAAATAAGCGGCTTGAATTAGCGACCCAGCCATGGCTGCAGCCAAACAAAATAAAAGCTTTCTTAAGGTATCTTGAATTATGTGGTTAGAAAGAACACAAAAAGCATGCAATTGCATGTATGTTTTATGAGTGCCAAAGATCCATCCACTAAGGCTGCGAGGTATGGGGTCCGTCCCCGCTTTGTTCTGGTCCGGCGCCGTTCCACACACCCCCCCCCCTGCGGCTTCGTCGTCTCCGTCGAGTTGGAGACGATCCACAAAAGGACAAAACCCACCCCCTTTTCAATGTGTTCCTTTGCAAAAAAAAAAAAAATTAATTGCCATAATTAGTGGGGTAGGATCATCCTCCCATTTCTAGTGTTTTGCCATGGCGGATCATCCTCTATAGGACTATGATGTGGCGCCTACGTGGCGGATCGTCCTCCAAGGGAGGATGGTCACCATACCGCATAGCCTAATAGTCTAATATTAACATATCCAGAAACAGCAAAAGCTTTTAAAAACAGAAGTAAAAAACATCATTAAGACAAAATAAGATTCAAGAAAAACAACTTCTTTGTTTGTGTTTAGCCATAGAACTTAAACGTGTCAGTTGAACCAGTTTCTCATTTCTGCAGGTTAACATACATTTTACATTATTCTAGCAAAGATATGCTAGAATGAAACCAGCTGGGGTAGCCCAGTTGGCCACCGACACCCACCTCTTACCAAGAGGTACCGGGTTCGAACCTTGGGGCGAACAAAGTACCCTCAAAGGGTCGGCTCGGCAAGGGTATTTACTGCCAGGCTCAGGCTTGTCGGGTGGCGGCCTGGGAGGGGTTATCCCCTCCGCGGTCAGGGGTACCGTGCATTACCCTTTTTTTTTTTTTGATATGCTAGAATGAGTTATGAATATGAACGGCCAGTTACACACACGTCGAAAAAAAAACCTACGGTATCTAGTGCAATCGGTGAATTCAACATTACACGAAGTGATGATGTATAATCAATCCTCTAGCTTAATTAGGTTGATTGAGTGACAGTCCATAATTGTTGACTTTGTGATATCAAACTTATATGTATTTTCTTTCAAAAAAACTACATATGGCAACTGAAACTCAAGAACAACTTAAGTAGCATAAATAAGCCAGCAGATAAACAGATAAGAAATCAAATGAAAGCAAATCACAGGCATAAAGGCACGAATAAGAAATTACTTTTCATCTACGATCGATAAAAACCTTGAATCGTATAACACGTACGTATATTAGTCATCCAAGTGAAGGCACACAAATGCAAATGCAAATCTAAAATGAATCAGAATTAGGTAAAAGAAAGAATTGGAATAAATAAAAACAAGAGTGCGATTTATTGATTTAGCATAAGAATGAAGTGAATGAGGTGGTGAAGAAGTAAGTTACCAGATACAGCAATTTGAGGGTCCGAAATGAAGGGGGGTTTGGTTTGGTTTAGCGAAACAGAAAGAAAGAAAGCAATCAGGTCAGGTGGTGTGCTGGGTGATACAGCCGCCAGTCTATCGGATGATGGATGTCTAATGTCTGTCTTGCACCTTCTTCATTTAATCAACCCCACCGCCCACTCTCCCTTTTTTAAATGTTAGCCCTACCTAACCTTGTTATCTCCACGTTTTTGTTCTTTTCTATTATTTTTTTAAGAGTTAATTATCTTTTTCGTCTGCATTAATTTGTTAAAAATCATTATTTTAGTTCATTAGTTTAAAAATTGCAATAATAGTTCATGTAGTTTCACTTTCGTAACTATTTCAGTCCAATCACTTAACATTGTTTAATTATTCTGTTAAGTTTGGTGAAATGACCAAATTACCCTTATTAACCCAACTCGCTATACACAAATTTTAATAAAAAAAAACGTTGGTCGGATTCGAATTTGTGACTTTTGTTTTAGAAAGCAGCTGTTTTCTTTTTAACATAAACCCCAGCCCGGCAACCCCCTCTCTAACCCTCAAATTAGGGCCAGAAACATTCCTAGGGTTTTAGTTTGACTGTTAGGGGGTCTCTGGGATTGCTTATTTTAGCCAACTTATAACGTATTGACTTTTTGAAAAATTAAATGATGTTTGGGTTTAGGAGTGTATGTAAGGAGAAAAGTCAATAAGTCGTCCATTGTGACTTGTTAAACTTTTTGAGAAAGTCATAAGGAGTTTGAAAAAGCTAAGCCAAACACCCACTTAGATCGTTAGTTTCAGACACAAATACACCCCCCTCTTTACTCGGGCTTTAGCTTGCAGCTGAAATCAGTGCAAGTTATCACAACAAATCACCAATTATCACCTTCTCAACTTCAGTCTACTACATCAGATCACAACCCACCTTTTTATTTCTTCACCTGAACTTCTTAACCCCAGTCTCTGTTTCTAGGGTTTTTCAAACTTCAATTTAGGGTTTACAACAATAACCCTCACTAGATAGACAATTAAAGATTTAAAGAGGGGAAACATATATTATAACATATTAGAGCATTCATATCCAATCCACTAAAAATATACATACATTTCACTAAAAAACAACTCCTATATCAATATATTTTCACTAAAAACAAATATTTTTTCTCTCTCATTTTCAATATATATTACATTTTTTCTCTCCTCCACTCACAACCACTTTCAATATATATTAAAAAAGTATAGGGGTGAACAGTGTCCCCCCAAATATACAGATGAACAGTAACATTTCTCTCTCCTCCACTCACAACCACTTTTTATACTTCTTATATTTTAAAAACTCTCCACACAGATTTTGGTGGTTTGAATGAGAATGCTCTTACAATGCAGTTGTTTCCGATTAATTCGTCCAGAGAGCATATGTAGTTATGTAAGTTGGGTGTCACTAGTGGGTTATTTTATTCGTATAGACTTAATTACGTTTCTGGCCCAAATTTGAGATGATTGTGATTTTAATCATAGTGTGAAGATTAGGGGTGTGCAAAAAAAAACTGAATTAACCGAACCATAACCAAATTAACCGACAAAACCGAACCGAAAAAACCGAACCAAATAAAAAACCGGTGAGTCGGTTAATTGTTTTTTTGAAAACCGAAAGTAGCGGGTCGGTTATGGTTATATTTTTTTCCATACCCACCATAACCGAACCGAACCGACATGTAATAAATCTTTGTAGGATTTAGGACTTTTCACCATATTTTTCATATTTGATGTTTTTTACTGAAGATTTTTAGTACTTATGGGTTTTCATATCATTTTGTGGTTTTGGTTGAATTTGGTTGAATGTTTATTTAAATTTATAGAATGTATCATATCACTTTATTTGAATATTTGATAATAATTGGTATTAATATTATAGATTATATGTATTTTATATTATGTTATATACTAATATATACAAATATGCAATAACAATTTATTCGTTGTTAAAAAAAAGTTATTTTTAGCTAAGCTAAATACACGGTTAACCACCCATAACCGACCCGCTATAACCATCAACCGAATAACCATAACCACCATAACCGATCGGCTATGGTTATGGTTATCCAATAACCGACATCGCGGTTATGGTTATGGTTTTCGGTCAAAACCGACCCATGCACACCCCTAGTAAAGATGGTGGCAATAAACAAGGGTTAGAGAGAGGGTTGTCGAGCTGGGTTTTATGTTAAAAAGAAAACAGTATGTGCTTAATTACAAACTGAATACATGGCTCAATGGTTTAACAATTACTTTCTAAAACAAAGGTCGAATCCTATGACCAAAGTTTTTTTTATTAAAATTTGTGTATAGCCAGTTGTGTCAACATGGCCAATTTGGTTATTTCACTAAAACTTAACAGAATAATTAGACGGTGTTAAGTGATTGGACTGAAATAGTTACGAAAGTGAAACCACAAGGACTGTTTACGCAATTTTTAAACTAATGGACTGAAATAATGATTTTTGACAAACCACATGGACGAAAAACGTAATTAACTTTTTTTATAACTCTTAACATTTATATTTTTTTAATGGTGAATACACATCCTCTTAAATCTATTTCTAAAATTCAAATTTATTAAAGGCGAATACACATCCTCTTAAATCTATTTCTAAAATTCAAATTTATAGTAAGATTTTTTTAATGGCAAATACACATCCTCTTAATTCTATTTCTAAAATTCAAATTTATAGTGCTTCGTGAGGATAAACACCCAACGGTGATCAGAAAGAACGATGAAACAATCTAACTATAGTTGTAATAATTGAAAATTTTGAACTGGTTATACGAACCAATTGATAAGCGGAATATACTTCAAAATTATCCCAGCTTCTTTTCAATAGATCACACTCTCTTCCTCTCTATTCTCCTACACTTCACATTTTCTTCTATATTTGCACTTATGCATCATATTATATTATTATATGGATATGATTATTGATATAACATAGTATACTGAGCATCAGAGGATGTTTTTGGGAATTCAGCCTCGAAGCACCTTCTAACGAGTTCTTCTGTGAATTAGGGCCTAAGTTTTATTTATTGTGGATCCCATATCCTAAGGCATATTCTGGATAAATTATCCTTAATGTGTAATACGGGACCTCAGAGGATCAAGGATCCTTAATGTTTGCTATGGTTACTAATGATTGTTCTTGATACTTTCTTATGTTTATACGCACGTACACTAAGTGTTGGACTGAGTCTAAGCTGAAATCTCGCTAAGAAGTAGTTGCAAGGCTGCATGTGCTTATTCCACAACGGTTATGGGGAGAAGACGTGGGTCTAGCATAATTTTCGCACTTTATTATTATCTTTATTTTCAAAGGGGTTGGTCAAGTCATGTATACGAATATACACACATATGTACACACGCACTGAATATACATAACTCTCTCAGCAAACACACATTCAACATTGTACCAAGCTTAATCAACTTCCGAAGTTGTATTTGATTTTGTTAGCTAATATACTTTGTGGTTGATAGTTTTCACCACCCGAGGTTTTTATGCTGGCAATCTACTAGTGATCAAGGGTTTTTCCTCATACAAATCCTTATGTTTCATCTACATTTCAAGTTTTGTATTCATTATATTCATACAAGCACTCTACCTCACAAACAGATTTGGTTACATTATCCTTAGATTGATTTTTGACCAAAACAAATGTTGGTACAATTTTGATTACCTCTTTTTGTTAATCATGAATGTTGTTAGAATATGAAGGAAAATAATTGCACATGAAGCAACCATGGTAAAATTTTGCCTGTCGTTTGCTCATTAAGTCCGTTTTCAGCTAACGTTATGCACACACACGTTTATCAATGTTGCTAGGATGTCATGAATAAATACCTTCCCTGTTGTTTTATATCCGCGTTCTTTTTTATATTGATCCCCGTGACACGTTCTGTATCTGCTAGCTGCCAGATTGTGTCATCGCAAGGTCCTCAAACACGTATCGTTCGTTTCTCCAATGCCACTTCACTTATATATGATGTCTTTTTAATGGGGTTTGCTTTTATCTCTTATGCCACATGCCATGTTTTGGTAAGTGATTCCTATTTGTGTTTGAATTGTTCGTTATTGAAAATGATGTTTCATAAATAAACATGTTAAATTGTAAATATATGTATAATATTTTCATTTGTATACATGGATGCAGTTTTATATTATCGATTATCTTTAATAAAGTTGATAAGAGTTAGATATACAAGCTATACATTTAGTTACATTTATTAGGTTAACGAGATTATAAAAACTTATCATCTTAAACCAACACAACATCTCTAATGGACGTTTTGGCCTTGTCTGAGGATGTGCCACCAACAGGGAAGAGGGTCATTTGTCCCTAAGGATGCTTTTACCGATTATGTGAGAGGGGGAGAAGAAAGGGATAACAATGTTTGTTGCTATAAGAGGGACGATCTAGACATGTGGTCGTGGTGAGGTGACGGTATTTATAAGACTCCTCGTTGGGTCGCTGCTCATTCAAATACGTTTTTTCTTTAAAATATCAAACATGTGACAAACATAGCCAGAGGGTTCTTCAGGTTTTTGGATGGGAAAAACCTACCCGATAACCGAACCATTTAAAGCTCGGGTTAGTCGGGTTTGGGTTTATTCAAGTTGGGTTTAATCGGTAATCAGGTTGGTGATTCCCTCAATTGTTCATCGTTTTCATCCCTCGCGACCTAATATTTGTATCGTATTCAAATTGGTGATTCTACTACATGAAATTCTCACACTCATTCTTAATAATAATGACTTCATCACACAAAATTTGTTCCAAACTTTTTGCATGATGAAAAACAAAAGATAATAATACGAGAAACAACTAATAATGTCGGTTAACCGTGTTAACCCAATTATCCCTTAAATTATTTGATTACCGATTCATAAACTATATTCAGGTTCGAGTTCGACATTTTGTTACATAACAATGTTGTCAGATCATCCACTATGGCTTCATGCCCATGCCCATGCCCACGTGGCTGTTTTTGGGCATTAAACACTGCCAGTTAGGGCGTTATATAATGTTAATTAGGGCGTGAGCCCATTCACAAGCGTGAATCCAAATTCTTCAAAAAGTTGATGCTTTTGTCCGGAAAATTTAATTGCACCCGCCAATGAGAAAAAAAAATGTGGCCATTTGCATCTACATCACCCATTTGCTTTTTTCTTTAACGTTATTTTAAAGGGCACCGAATAATGAAAACTTGTGAAACCACAAAACATAAACCTAAAAAAATTTAAGTACGACTTAATGACTATAACATTAACATTAACTTAGAGTAAAAAATATGAAACCATAACACATATTCTCATTTCAATTTTGCCCTAACAAACAAATTGAGATGTTTGGCATATGAATATCCACCCAAACATAACTAGTAAAAGCAGGTTCTTGTTGAATGGTGTAAATGATATGATACAGAAAGAATCAAATACTTCTTCACCCACCTCCATAAAACAAACTTGATCAAACCCTAGCGTTCTCTTCTTCTTCTTCTCCACCAAATTCAAAACAATGATGAGACTATTCACACACAGAAACTCAACACTCATCACCAACAGATTCATCTCACCATTTCACTCAAGAAAATCATCAACAAACACTTCACCAATCAACGACGAAACAGTCAATCAAATCACAACAATTCTCACAAACCGCAACTGGCCCCACCTCCTCAATTCATCCCCAAATCTCCTCAATAACCTAAATCCAGATGTCATACAATCCGTTCTTCATCACAACCAACGACTTGACCCTAATCGTCTCCTCCATTTCTTCAATTGGTCGCTTCATCAAATGGGTATTCATCAAAACCTCAAATCTTATTTAATTCTTTGTGTTGTGCTTTGTAATTCGAGTCAGTTGAGGCATGCTAGTGTTGTGCTAGGCCAGATGATTGATACCCGGAATCCGGTTTCCGTAGTTATCGATTCGATTGATCGGTTTTGTAGTTCGAGTGAGGGGGTGTTGAAATTTAGGGGTGTGATATATGGTATGGTTGTTGATGGTTATAAGAATAAAGGGATGTTGGATGAAGCTGTTTGTGTTGTGTTAGGGATTAACGATAGGGAATGTTTTCCCGACTCGGCTTGTGTTAATTCGTTGATGACGAGTTTGTTGAAATATCGGAAAAATGAGTCGGTATGGAAGGTGTTAGATAAAATGCTTGAGTTGAAGATTGTGCCTGATGTGTATATCTACACTAATTTGATTAGCGCGCTGTGTAAAGACGGGAAGGTGAGTGAGGCAAAAAGGGTTTTCGTTGAAATGGGGGAGAACGGGTGTGATCCGAGTTTGGTAACGTACAATGTACTTATCGGAGGGTTATGCAAAGGTGGGGTTATCGATGAAGCGTTTGAGCTTAAGAGGTCAATGACTGAAAAAGGCTTTGTTCCCGATCGGTATACTTATACGACACTCATAGACGGGTTATGCAAAACGAAGAAATTGGAAGAGGCAAAGATGGTTTTAGAAGATATGTCGAAGGTGGGTGTGTTTCCGGATCATGTTGCTTATAGTGCGTTAATTGACGGGTTCATGAAACAGGGGTGTGTTGATGAGGCTTTAACGTTGAAAGACGAGATGTTTGTTAATGGAGTTAGGTTAAACGCCGTGACTTATAATTCTATTATATCCGGGCTATGCAAAGCACGGCGTTTTGAAGAAGCAACTGCGGTGTTAACTGGTATGAAAGAGAAAGGTACTTTTCCGGATGTGTATTGCTATAATTCACTTTTAATCGGTCTCTGTAACGATAGAAGAATGGAAGAAGTGCAATCGGTTTTGGCTCAAATGAGGGCTAATGGTGTAAAGCCGAACACTTTCACTTACGGAGCTGTGATCAGTGGATATTGTAGGATACCGAACATGGAGGTTGCGGATAAATATTTTAACGAAATGGTGAAGTGTAATATAATGCCGGATCGTGTTATATTTACGTCTATGATAGATGGTCACTGCAAAAAAGGAAACACGAATGAAGCTATCTCGATATTCAAAAGTATGTTAGGAAAAAATATAATTCCGGATATGCACATGTATAGCGTACTCATCAACGGTTTTGCTAGAAACGGTTTAATGGATAAAGCTATTGCGGTTTTGTCGGAACTCATGGAAAAAGGTCTGAATCCCGATGTGATCACGTACACCTCTATAATTTCCGGGTTCTGTAAAAAAGGGGATCTTCTAGAAGCTTTCAATATGGTTGATAAAATGGTACGTAAAGGGGTTAATCCAAATATTGTTACTTACAATGTTTTGATCGGTGGATTATGCAAGTCGGGTGATATACAAAAAGCTCGTGAATTGTTTGACGGGATTTCTTCCAAGGGTTTGACACCCGATGGTGTGACGTATGCTACAATGATAGACGGATATTGTAAATCCGGGAGTTTGTCCGACGGTTTTGATTTATTTGACCGAATGGACCAAAGTGGAATTCGACCGGATTATGTTGTATATAATGCGCTTCTCAATGGGTGCTGCAAAGAATTAGAGATTGAAAAGGCGTTGACTTTATTCGACAAAATGGCGGAGAAAGGGTTTGTTTCTGCGTATACGTACAATACTTTGATAAATATGTACTGTAAGTCGGGGAAGATATTGGAAGCCGATGAGTTATTGAAAGATATGATCGATAATAAGCAAATAAAACCGAATCATGTCACATTTACAATCTTGATCGATTGTTACTGTAAAGCTGAGATGATGAAAGAAGCCGAAGATCTTTTCCTTGAAATGCAGAATCGGGATTTAACGCCAACGATTGTGACGTACACATGCTTAGCTAATGGTTACATGAGATCGGGAAATAAAGATAAAATGATTTCGATCTTCGAACAAATGGTGGCAAAAGGTATCGGTTTAGATACGATGGTATACAACATGTTGGATGAAGATCAAGGGAGTCTGGAGAAATCTTTTATGCTTTTAGACGAGTTGTTACAAAAGGGTTTATCGGGTCGGGATGTTTACGATAAATTGGTTGACACGCTGTGTCAAAACGGTAAGTTTAAAGAAGCAGTGGCGTCAATTGATGAAATTGGGAAACGCGGGGTTATGCTTAGTTTTGCTACGTGTAGCACGTTAGTACACAAGTTGCATAGTGCGGGATACAAGAATAAGTTGGCCGAAGTTTTGGAAAGTATGGAAGGTTTTGGATGGGTCCCACAAGCGTCTAGTTTAACTGATTTTATTCAGCAGCATGAAGCTGATGGTGAGTGGGAGAATAATGGACTCAATCTACCGAACCAAGTTGTTTGAAAGTTCGGTTCCTGGGTACTGTTGGAACTATGAACCATGGTTTGGGTTGCTTACTTGACGGAATGCTATAATTGACCGCACACCTGAAAGTTTTTTGGGGCTCGAGTGCGTGAATAAAATCAGGTAAATATGAATGCTTTAACTTGTACCTTGCAAGGATTTTTTTTTTTTTTTTAATTTCTGGTTGATTAATTCTCCATTACTGTACTTTGTTTGTTTTTGGGTCGTTTAATGGTTTGGAAATGGCGAACATTGGAGGCGACAAAATGGGTGGGTTGGTTCATGTCAAACCTCAACAAAACGACACTTTTTTAGGATGGTGAAGACCGGCAAAGACCTTTTGTCCATCTTTTTTTCTATTTTCTAAATAATTACTGCAATAAATATGATCATTAAAAAATATATTATTACAATAATGATCTCCATTTTTTAAACAGGGGAATTGGCCTGTAATAATCCCAACTAGATGTCATTGGCCATTGACAGTCCCGCCTTTGAATATTCCCCCCACCAGTCCCACCTTTCACCTATTTTTCCTACACCGGTCCCCCGTTAAAAAAAAAACTTAACGGAGTTAAGCTTTTTTTCCAAATTACAAACAAATTTTTTAGGGCTTTTGATCAGAACGACGATACAAGTCCATTGATATAAAACTTACCTCGAAATGGTGCTCTAAATGACTTGATTTTTGTTAATTGGAAATTTAAACACCCGAATTGAAGCGCCGTTTTCATCGTTTGGAGCACCGTTTCGAGGTAAGTTTTACATCAATGGACTCTTATCGTCGTTCTGATCAAAAGCCGTAAAAAAATGTTTGTAATTTGGAAAAAAACATAACTCCGTTAAGTTTTTTTTAACGGGGGACCGGTGTAAGAAAAATAGGTGAAAGGTGGGACTGGTTGGGGAATATTTAAAGGTGGGACTGTCAATGGCCAATGACCTCTAGTTGAGATTATTACAAGCCAATGACCCTTTTTAAATAAAATGATTTGAAATGTTGTGTACTTGTGTGCAACTAAATACGTTTAAGGCGGCCTTTAGCCCGTTTGACCTAGTTTTATTCTAGCTTTCTGTATGATCCATTTGGATCTTTTGGAATAAATTAGAATCAAAATCGACTTAATTATAACAATATAACCAAATGGGTTGAAATTGCAAACAACATTACAAGAAAGATTGTACAGCTACTTATGTATCAGAGTTGTTTGTCTTGTGCTAATAATATGTTATGACGCACAGGTCGTGGCTCTGTGTTTCTCGAGGATCATTAAGGTATGAATGACATCATGCTACTTATACTTGATTCATTCGTATATTTAATCTAGTACTAGCACTCTGGGAAAGACAGACGGGTACATACATCTCAAGCTGAATACATTAATCACAGTTGACTTGTTATCGGTAGAGAAAACTGTCGAGTAGATCGAGAGTTTCATCATTGTTTTGTTGTACTTTTGTCAAGCCACAGTGCATAGTTGTATATTCAATGAAAAAGGGTTGGTAATGATGTTTTGCTTAGCGAGTCTTTAGTTGTATGCATATTGCATAATTCAATTGTTTGCACTTTATAAAAAATAGGTGCGGTAAAATGTGTGGGTTCGGTAACGGGTCAGACCTAAATGGTTCTAGCATCCCGGGTGGGTTCAACCTACCAATTTTCTCTGTTTTTTTTTTTTTTTTATTTTTATTTTTTGTGAATTTTATAACCTACACTTCAAATGCAAATCTGAAATTTGTAATTCTGTGGGGTCTATGTTTTGAATATCAAATCCATTAAGGATCCACACTCCACAGCCCAGATTTTTGAGCAGGAAATTGGCTGGCAAATCGTGTCTTAACAGGTATCTGATAACGCGAAGAACAAAAATTTTAAACATGAATACGACTCATTTAACTACTTTATATCCAGTGTCTATAAGACAAATGTATATTTTATGCACCTAGAAGGAGAAATAATGGATCCTAACTTTCAAATTTTGATTATTTTTAAAAACGTAAAAAATCACATGTACTTTTCTATTATCGTGTCTTAGCAGGTTACCTATTGCCAGCCCTAGGAAATTCGCCAGTTCGGACCTGTGTGCAACCCGAACAACCCAAAGTATAATTTTTTTTGGTTCAAATCAACCTTTCATGTGGCCAGCAGTACCAAAAAAATGGGAATTTATGAACATACACAAAGTATATCAACCATTTGTCTCTATACAACAAAATGTAGACCCTTTATCAAATTCTTCTATGACAGGGTTGACAAATCGTGTCTTATCGTGTTTAACAGGCCTCTGACGACACGAATAATACAAGTATTAAATATGAATACAACTCGTTTAACACAGTTGTATGTTTTATATACCAAAAACAAGAAATAATGGATTCTAGCCTCCAAATTTCTTTTACTTTTAAAAAAGTAAAAAAAAAAAATCATATCATGTACTTTTCAAAAAACAGATCTATTTGTGTCTTATACATACAGGTGACCTATTATGTATATGCTAATATGTTATCTTTTGGGTTCTCGTAAGAGGGCAAGGATTTGGATATCATCAATTCCCAATTCCGTCACAAGCTGACGTGGCGTTTTCCCTTCTGTATCCGCTGCTAGGGGATTCGCTCCCCTACAACAAATATCATCACAGAAAGAAAATCGATAAAACTTTTCCATTTTCTGATTTTTTTTTTAAGAAAACCATTAACAAACAAAAACATTACCTGCTAAGAAGTAACTGTGCAATCGCAAGTCTTCCTCTGATTATACTATGATGCAGTGGCGTCTGACCATTCGAATCAGAAGCGTTAATGTTCGCACCATGCTGTAAAAGCAGTTCCACCATGGTACAGTCAGCAGTTTGGCATGCCAGGTGGAGCAGCGAACACCCTTTAAGAGATTCATTAGTTAAAGGATCATCAATCTCTCTGATTGAGTTCAACGATGATTTCGATGAATTATCTGTAGTGTAATCTTTTAGATAGTCAAACTCATGGTCAGCAGCATTACTATCGTCTTCAAAGTGCATGATTCGAGCTACCGATGAAGATATATATGAGGCATGACCATGAGCAGCATTCACATCCACTTCACATATTATAATTAGGAGGTGAACCGCTTTTTTGTCGTTGGCACGCACGTTTTCCCATAAGTGTTGTTCGAGTAAAATAAGGTGACGCGGGTCCTTTACCTTTTGTATAAAACGCCTTTCTGCATACTACATAAGACAAAATTCCTTTGTTAACTTGTATTTGTTGAAAGAAAGTAACCGAAAATTTGTTTGGAAGTTAAAAAAAAGAGTAAAATGTCATTTTCGTCCCTGAGGTTTGGCTAGTTTTGCGATTTTCGTCCAAAGGTTTGTTTTTTCGCATCTAGATCCAAAAGGTTTGAAATCTTGCCATTTTCATCCGGCTCGTTAACTCTATCCATTTTTCTCTGTTAAGTCAAGGGTATTTCCGTCTTTTTTGTTAACTTAAAGGGCAATTCAGTCTTTTCACTTTATGTACAAGCATTTAGCATAATGTACAAGTATTTAAAATATCCTTACTAAATAAAAAACAAAAAAAATATACGTAAAAAGACGAATATATCCCTGACTTAACGGAGAAAAATAGACGGAGTTAACGAGCCGGAGGAAAATGACGAGATTTCAAACCTTTTGGATCTAGATGCGGAAAAACAAACCTTTTGACGAAAGTCGTAAGCCTAGCCAAACCTCACAGGGACGAAAATGGCATTTTACTCTTAAAAAAAGGACACATAAAGAAGTACCTTTGCATGAATGAACTTTTCCTTTGTGGATATATGTTCTTCAGAACCGGGCTTCCCAATGGACTCTTTCGACAGCGATTTCTCCCATATAGAATTAATAAATACGTTACCGAGTGACTGGAACAAAGCGATGACCGAAGGTTCCCATACCTTCACATCAAGTTCCAAAGATCTTACCTACATTCCAAAAAACCGAAACATAAGCTATGGCAATTTCGCAAAGTGCAACAAGATCCACGATAGAATAGACAACAACTAACCTTGGATATATGGCAACCGAGATTTCGGTGAACACCAGAACACTCGATGCAGATAAGAATACCAAGATTTAACGAAGCCCAATCGGGTTCAGGTGAACCACAATCCGCACACTTATCATTACCGGGCACCTTTTTTAAAGTGTCGACAGGCCTCTCAGTTCTCACACCATACTGTAACTGTTGTGAACTTTTACATACACGCATCATGTTTCTCGGATCATGATCCTTGTCGGTACATTTTTCATAAGTCTTTTTATCTTGACCCGATGGTTTTTCTCCAGTTTTACCTGTGGGACTGTTACATAGATGCTGCGAAAAAAAAATGCAATATTAAAATAAAATCATGAAAATAAACAGAATGTTACGACGTATAACTGAACCTTACTATACCTACCATCTCAGGTGATTGGGAAGTTAACAATGACGCAATGACTCCGTTTATTTTGTCGATCCAATCTCTTTGTTCCAGTGCACTCTCTGCCTGCAAAGTGTATATCTTTGTCGGTGAAATAATTCTAAAACAGAATCTGAGGTCTGACTGTTCTGCGTCAGGCTTAATGGTAGACGTAAGCAGGTTGACCGTGTGGCGTGCGACATCATGAACGCCACCGTGATAATGAGAAGATAGCCACCTACTCAGCAATCCCGGGCCAGGTTCAGTGGTATTACTTCTTTGTGCACCTGAACCCTGTGAATTCACTCATATATGAAAAGTTATGATATATAAACTTATAAAGGGTAAAATATTGTGTTTGATACTTTGATATGTAAGTTTAATAGACTAGACTTACAGAGGGTCGGCTCATTTGTTTGCGATAGTAATACAACATCCCTCGATTATCAAGAACGAAAAATCTTCTTTTCCAATCCCCCCTTAGATTCGAAGAGCGTTTACAGAGATATCCTTGTTTGATGTTTTGAACCTAAACTATTGAAGAATTAACCATTAAAGAAATGTAACAAAAAATAAATTTCGTTTATAAGGAAACAAATAGCCAAAAAAAGTTTAACTACAATAAATTTCACGGCAAAAGATCAAATACAAATAATCTTAACATACTAAACATACAAATTGAAGGAAAACCCAAAAAGACAAGGTGGCATTTTTGTAATTACCACCAACTATCAAAGTTACAACCAAAAATACCTAAAAAAACACAATTTTTTTTTAACATTTTTTATTAAAAAATCGCTACATTTCGTTAGCAAAAAAAAAAAAAAAAAAATTTTTTTTAACATTTTTTATTAAAAAATCGCTACATTTCGTTAGCAAAAAAAAAAAAAAAAAATTTTTTTTTTTTGGCTGCTACTAAAAGTAGCGATTTTTTAATAAAAAATGTTAAAAAAAAATAAAATAATTTGTGTGTTTTTTTTTTATTTTTTTAGATTTTTTGGGGGGTTTAGTTTTTAGCATTTTAGCTTTGGGGGGGGGGGGGGGGGGTAGGTTTTTTTTAGGTTTTTGGGGGTTGGTGGGGGGGGGGGGGTTTAGGTTTTTTTTGGGGGTGGGGGAGTGGTTAGGTTTTTTTAGGTATATTTGTAGAGTAACTTTGATAGTTATTGATAATTACAAAAATATCACCTTGTCTTTTTGAGTTTTCATTCAATTTGTATGTTTAGTATGTTAAGATTATTTGTACAAGAACTTTACCCTAAATTTCAGACCGGAAAGTGTTCTGGATTAACCCGACCCGTTACCAACCCGGCCATAATATACAAAAGGAGTACCTTCCCCTCTGCAGCAGACTGCATAACCGCTTGTACTAACTTCTGGGAGTTTTTAGAATTTTGGTGTGCTAAATCTCGATTACTAATGGAAAGACTACAACTTTTATTTCCAAAATCAATGTGCCTTTTGTACTCTTGTATCCTTTCATTTAACGCTTGCTGCTCGGTACAATGGCTTTCTCTAGATTTTTGTGCATTTTCTAATACCTGTAAAATAAAAAAGACATAGTAACTTTTTTATTTATTTATCTAGAGGTAGGGATGCAAACTTCGTTGTTAAGGAATATATGTGTTCACGAACTGTTTAGGAACATTTACCGAACGAGATTTATGTTCGTGTCCGTTCGTTAAGGAAATGAACATGTTCGTGTTCGTTTGTTAATTTTAGGTACCAAATGTTCATAAACACATGAAAACAAACAAACAAAAACATGTCTTCATGAACAGAATATATAATACACTAAGATTTATTAAATATATATATATATATATATTTTTTTTTGAAATTTTGAAGAATTTAAATAAAATATAAAAACCAAAAACACTAATGAACCATCGAACACAAACGATCACGTTACCGAATGTTCACGAACATAAATGAATGAGCACGGCCTCTGTTCATGTTCATTCTTTTAAATAAACGAACGAAAATTCTTCCCACCGAACAGTTCACAAACTGTTCACTGAACGTTCGGTTCGTTTGCAGCCCTATCTAGCGGACAAGAAAGTTGAGAAAAAAATACTAATAATAAAACCTGGTGGATACAAGGCTCCATTTGAAGTAATAATTCATATCCCTGCTTGAAATACTGAAGATGGGCGTCCATTGCTTCACCGACAGATTCCAGAAACTCAAATCTCTTTTTCGCCTCAACATTTGAAAGAGCACAAACCTGTGGTTTTATATTAAAAATATATCATTTACCTTGATAGTTTAAAGATATAACAAGCTCGTATAATAGGTAGGATAAAGTTTACGTACCAGACTAAAGCGAGCTTGCTCAAACATCATTCTGGCACTGTAAAGTTCCTAAAATGTGTCTACCAAATTAGAATTATAAATAAAGATGGTTACCCATGTAATACTATCACTAAATTATTGAATATATTATATTATATTCATATTTATAAATTATGGGAAACAACACATATATGATATACCTCTTCTGTGGCATAAGCTACTTCTGACCGCGTACTTTTCCTTAGTGATAAATATTTGTCTCGTATCTGCACCAAATTGCGCAAATATAACAAGAAGTCAATTACTTAAACTAATAACCATATAGGGTAGGGATCCTGTACATTAATCCAGAAGTGCTCAAAGTGTGAGAAGTGTATTATAACACTATATATAACACTATATAACACCATATAAACACCGTATAACATTATGTAACACCATATAACACTATGTAACACTATACATCTATCATAGACATGCTATCAGACAAAATATAGTGTTATATTTGTTATATAGTGTTATATAGTGTTACATAGTGTTATATGGTGTTACATAGTGTTACCCGATGTTTATATGATGTTATATAGTGTTATATATAGTGTTATAATACACTTCTCACACTTCTGGATTAATGCACAGGATCCTCTATCTAACCACATATACAATTAAACAACTAAGTAAAATTACCTGGCTATAAACAGCATCGGCTTTGTCAAATCGCTTCCTAGCTTCCTGCATCACACAAAATATACAGAATATAAAGTAGTATTTAAATCACAATACGCAAAACACGAAATCTACGGAACCTTTTTGTTGAATAAAAAAAATACAAATAGAAAATCGTGTAACCTTGATATCTTGCAGCTCGACATTGGTAAATCGCAGTAACCTATCACTTAGTGTCTCCTCAATCTGGAAAACACAAAGTGCATATAAATATTTTTATATCGGTGGTGATATTGTAAAACCGAGCTAAAATAAATATTATTACACAAACTGAGACCTGAGATCGAAGATTTTCTTTGTACGTTCCCAGTTCTCTCAAAGCGACTGCAAATTTGATCATATCCGGGCCTGTGAACATACGAAAAAACATACGGTTTTGCCATTAACACATAATAAATAATTTAAAAAGTTTTAGAAGAGAAGATAAAGTAATTTTACCGCCAAATGCCATGGAAATTGGATCCGATCCTCCACCGAAATGTTCAAGGGAGCCTGAAAAGGCGATATCTTTATCATACGCTTCTGCAAGGCCTTCTCTGTAGAATTTTAATAAGAAATTAGCCATTTCCCACAACCTGATAATAATAATAATTGTAAATATGAAGAAATAATAAAGAAATGATCCTCACGTATATTTTCGACAGCCTTTAGAGAACTTTGAACCTCTTTCCCTCAAAGTGTCTGCAATTTCTTCCAAGCATTGGAGCTGCATTACAGTATATTATACATTCACATGTTACATAGTTTGTTTGTTTTTTTTTTGTTTTTTTTTTTTAGTAACAAGATTCTGTAATTTATAATTAAATATTAAAAAAATATAAATATACTTCACATAGTTGAAAATGTGAAGTGTTTTATCAATATCCGAATGAACTCATTGTTTTTATGACAACAAAACATGTGATACAAATGCTAAATATAATGTACTCGTATATTCTACATTCGAAAACACCAACAAAAATTGTCCTATTCGCAAGTATGGGCAATCGAACGAGTCAAACTTTGTTTTAAAAGTCAACAAGAGGCATGCACATCCTTGGACATCCAACACGCATCAAATTTAAGGATAAGTAGTGTGTGTGTCGGTTTAACATTTGATATACATTCTTATAAACACTATAAACAAATCGTCTATAAACTAAACCAATTCAAAAGATGTTCAGGTATGCATAGCAGAGAGCCGCAGACCATTCAACTTGACCAAGGTAAAACACTCAAGACTTTTGCAGATAGTCAACTTTTGCATGTTTGATTCATTCTGACTATTAAAACCGATCGTCATTGTTCATACGAAAACATATTTAATCTTTCTTAAAATTATATCAACCGACGCCAACCCATTAGATTTTTGTTATAATTCCGGACACACAATTGTTTCTAGAAAACTGCATCAATGGAGATAGATCTCAGAGTAATTAAGTAGTTCTTGTTTTGCATAAATTTCATTTGACATCAGGCTAATGGTTTAATGAATCAAAGTGCAATCAGGTTTGACGATTCAGGTCGGTCGGATCAACAATATGTCGCGCACAATTGAACGCCAACAATATTAAATTAATAAATATAACTTTCACAACTAGCATAACATTTCCTCAGGAAGCCACAAAAAAAAAAAAAAAAAAAAAAAAAAAAAAAAAAAACATAATGTTTTCAGGCAAAAAAACACAGACCTGTTGCCGAAACATGGGGGAATCTTCAAGTTTGGAGAAATACATGGTTGCGTCTTGCTGCATCGATCCAAAGTCGAAACCAAACCTCCAGCATTAGAGGAACACACACACAGCCAATTTTGAAACAATATAACCTTTCTTCTAGGTCACGAAATTGGATACCGTCTGTCTATTCAATAAATAATCTTCAGGACGCAGATTGAAATTGAAATTGAAATTGAAATTGAAATTGAATTGGAGAAGAAAAGGTGAAATTGTGATAAAATATTTAAAAAAAAAATGAAAATTGAGAGGTCCGAATGAAGAGGGGAAATAGAACGAATTTTGATGGATGCCATTGAAGCATCCGTCGTTTCCTGGTGGATTGAAATGTAAGCCAAAGGGTTTTTGTTTTATAGTTATATTGGGCGCCAAAATCATCAACTAGATTTTAACTATTATTAACCAATTAAGTTTCGTATGTTTTGAACCCCAATTCTAAACCAGGATAATATTATCGAAATAAAAAAGTTGTAGTTATGTAACTTTTCTAAATACGTCATTTAATAACACAATCATTACACATGTGAAGACTATGTTGACCAATTTTTTGTTGACTTGAGTATTAGGTAATGCGTAGTGGGGCGTTTTGGTCCCTTATAGCGTCGGTATGGTGCCGTTTACACCACCACCATGGGCGCTATGCCCAAAAAAATTTTTGAAGCGCGATGTTTATCGCGACGTGAAGAGGAGATGATTTTGAATTTTTGACCGTTACAAACGGTCACTTTAATAAAAAAAAATCAATTTATTTTTCAAACTTTCCTTTAAATCATTCTCCTCCCCTATTTTTTTTACCACACACACTCAAACATTCTCATCTCTTCCATATTTTTTTAAAATTCTTGATATTTTATACAATGCATCCATTCAACCGTGGCTTCATTATTCTTGATATTTTTTTTATGCTAGTTTAATGTTTTTTTTCTAGTTTAATGTTTTTTAATTTTATTGTACTTTTTTTTATTTAATGAAATGAATTTCATTTTTAAAAAAGTTACAAATGAATTAAAAAAATAAAAATTAAAAAATGAGTAATGATTACACAGGGGCTTTATGACTACGGCCTCAAATTGCATAACGCCCCATAAAGCCCCGGGGTGACGTGACATGCCACATGTCGCATAACGCCCCTAAAAGGGCTTTATGACTACACATGCCCTTATGCACAATGTTTTCAGGTGGAGGCGTTTCCCAGAATTCACGTATTTTATTTGAGCTTGAAAAAATGTGTCTTCCGTAATGTTTTATTATAATTTAAAAAAAATCAAATTAGTATTGTGCTCAATAAACTAATGCCAAGTGGGCTAAATTCTAAACCATAAAAAATATTTGTAAATGGGCCTATATTGAAATTGGTATGTGTTTACTATTTTTAAAAAAATAACATATATATATCGGAATTATTTTTTAAAATCGTGTGCCCCTCAAAATTACCGGCCTTGTGCAGAGGTCCTCCCCGCACACCATCATAGCCGCCACTGTTTTCAGGACCGGACCAGACGTCGAACTGGTTTCTTACTGGTTCACTGGTTGAACCGATCGACCAGTCGAACCGGATTAAAGAACTCGACTGTATCACACACACATATATATAATAAAATATCCAAAGCCAAGTAATACAATTTATGATAAAAATCAAATATGAAACTTATATATGTTTTTTAAAAAATAAATTTATTAACTACAAGTTTCCAACTTATGTCACACTCTAAATAGTTATTAAATAGAAAAAATTACAAGTTTTGTCCTTTATCTTTATACCACTTTTCAAGCGGTGTCCTTTTTAACGAATGTTGACAGGCGGTGTCCTTTACTAGGTATTTTGTTGCAAATTTAGTCCTTTACACCCAACCCAGTTAAAAAACTCTGTTAATTGTTGGGTGTAAAGGACTAAACTTGCAACAAAATACCTAGGTAAAGGACTAAACTTGCAACAAAATACCTAGTAAAGGACATCGCCTGTCAACAATTAAAAGGGTTTTTTAACTAGGTTGGGTGTAAAGGACTAAACTTGCAACAAAATACCTAGTAAAGGATACCGCCTGTCAACATTCGTTAAAAAGGACACCGCCTGAAAAGTGGTATAAAGATAAAGTACAAAACTTGTAATTTTTTCTATTAGAAATTAAATAATTAAAAGAGTTAAGTTAAAAGTAAAACCCTACATCTCCTAGCTTCTATTGTGAGTAACTTTTCTTTTAAAATTTAAACCATCACTACTTGGTGTGTGAACACTTCATCTTCCTTTTTCTCTGTTTAAATTAGCAAAAAGTTACAGAGCTCCAACAATTCCAACAATTCGATAGAGGTTCTGAAGCTTCAATTTAGAATTTTCATTTGAGAATTAGTGTGTTGTTGTTTATCCTGTATGGTTGTATTTGAGAGTTAGAGAGAAAATAATTGAAAACGACGTGAATAACCCAGCGGCCCGACCACCTCCTTTAACTGGATTTCCTGTCCGACCAACGGTTCGCCGCAGAATGGTTCCAACAACAAAAACCGGACCATATAACCCCTTCAATTATACATACATATGTATGTATATATATGCGCGAGTTGGGAAGAATGGGTCACGCCGTGAAAATTTTCGCGAGGGAGAGGCCGCACATGGCATCGGCCGTAATGGAGCATTAGGGAGGATGAGGCGCCATATACAGCCCCATTACAGGTGGTTTTAGGGATGGGCATTTAGTACTGAATATCAGTATCGGGTATATTCGGTACATGTACCAATACTCATTTTCCTTGTTTTTCGGTACTGGTACCGAACCGATACCATCCTCACCCCTACTCTAGATTAGCATTACATAATAGCCCCCCAAAGTTTAACAGTTGTCAATTTTCAGCCCTTAACAATTTAATGAGCAAAAAGTTTATCCCTCATTTAAATCCAATGATCAAAGTGAAACATCCTCATCAGAAACTGGTTCAAAAAGCAACACACAGTAAGCGACCAGAAACCCGATATTACAGTAACAAAATTGTTCAAAATCTAAAAAACTTCAATGAAAATCATCCTGAAATCTGATTGTATAGCTTATCTCCAAAGCCTACTAATGAAACCCTTTTTGTCTTGCTTCATCCTGTTATCAATTGATGGGAAATCAATTGAGTTATATGCGAGATCAAGAACTATGGGACTGCGAGCAATTGGTTGGAAGGATGGTTGGTATGCAGCAATACGCGGTGCTACTTTTGTGCTTGAATCACCAACAGCAGACTCATAAGAATCCAATTTCTCAATGAGGAACTTTTCCGCCTGATAATTAAAATACATGTAAGTTTGATGCATGTGTAACTAGCACAAAGTTTACCCAACAAGTCCAGGTGGCAAATTAGAGAGGTTAGATGACCGGTCAAAAAAAGGTAACTTCTGTACGTCGACTTGAAACACAAATTTTTATGAATAAACTTGATTGAGGTTTTATGCACTAAAATACATATTAAGTGACTATTGACACGTTAGACTTGCTCCTTTTTAACTAATTTTGTTAATTTTAATCATTTTTACTAGAGCTGTAATCGAGCCAAGCTAGGTTGAGCTCGAGCTCGAGCTCAAAGTTAAACAAGCCGGCTCGGCTCGGCTTGTTTGTTTTATCGAGCCTGGCTCGTAAAATGTTCGAGCCAGCTCAAGCCAAATCGAGCTTGCTTGTTCATTTATTTATTTTAATTTTTTCTACAATTATTGATAACATAAAATAACAAAAATAAAAATAAAAGTTACACATATATCTATATGTTATATTTTTATTTTTCAAATATTTTAAAGACCGAAAGACAAAAAAGTATTATATGTATACTTTTTGTCTGTTTTCCCACATTTGTATATGTTATTGATTAATTAAACTTAAAAATTTTGACACTTCAACCCCCTCTCACACATTTTTTTTTTTATTTTAATACATTTATTATTAAAATTATTTTATATATCACGAGCTCACGAGCCAAGCCAGGCCAAGCTCGGCTCGTTTACAATCGAGCTTTTTGAACACCCCTATTTTTGACCCATAAGGGAATAAGAGATATCATCCAAGTCATGACCCATTCATAATGAGTGACTTCAGCTAAGAAACGAAGTGTTGACTGCATATTATGGTTAGTTGTAGTGCTTGGACTATCAGTCTTATAACACATTTCCAACCATGTTTTGTAATAATATTCAAGTGGGCATGATGCAATATTTGACTATATGAAGCAGTTGTTTTGTGGTTAGATTATGTTTTTTTCTAATTGATACCTTTCTATCGGTCCCAGATATTGATACAGTAGAAATCTTTTTTGAAAGATCTTCGGGAGCCTTCTCGTGTTCCATAATCCCCATTGCATGTTCAATACAACTGTTGGATCTGCAATTGTTATGCAATGTCTCCAACTCTTTGATCGTCACCTGTTAACAAAAAAAATCAATCATAAAATATAGACCTGAACATATTTGCTTTTTTATTTAGTTTGAATTCCAGATTATAAACCTGATCACGACTAGTCGCACTCCTAAGTTTCTTCAATGCATTTTCAGCCAGAGAGCGAGCAAAAGAAAACAAAGAATATGCTTCTGTCCTCTTCCCAGCTGAGCTATAAGACTTGGCCAAGAAAAAACACCTGCAAAAAATAATGAATAAAACTAAATTTATTTATTATTATACTAGAATTACCACCCGCTGCAATGCGGCGGGGATTCATTAGTTATATATCTTGTTAGATGAAAGGCAAATGTTTCTCAAATAACCACGAGCCTGTGTGTAAAACCGAGAAAAAAACAACTAAGTCGATCTCTGACTCGCACATTGCGACAGACCTATCAAACGGGGGAAAATAGACGTGCTGCGACGGACATGTCAAACAGGAAAAAATAGATTGAAAAAACGTTGAATCCCACACGCATGTTACGGCGTGTTAAGTCGGAAATTTAGAACGACACGTTAAACGGAGAACTTATGAAAGATGAAAAGTATATAAGAGACTAAAGTTGAAAGTGAAAAAAGTGTTGAGATTAAATTGCAAACGATGAAAAGCTTTGGGTTGAAAGTAAAAAAAGTTAAAGGGGTTAAATTCTAAAAGATAAAAACTTTTGAATTAGAAGTGAAAAATCAACTTAATCAAAGGGGTTAAAATACCAAAGATTGAAACTTTAGAATTAAATTGTCAAAGACTGAAACTTTAGAGCTAAAAAAGAAATCAATTAAACAAAGAGATAAATAGATTTAGTTAAATTGATGTTTAATATTAGTATTATTATTATTATAATTTAATTTAATAATAAAAGAGATAAATAAAAAAAATAAGGGTGAGAAATTACCAGAGAATGACACATGTCCAAAAAGGATTTTTGTTTATTAGTATAGAAAGATTTTGTCAGTTCGGTGTGTTTCAGCCAAAACAAAACAAGATTCTAAAAGCTATCATACTGGTCAAACAGCCACGCATGGCATCTGGTTTATATAGACTGATCATAAAACTCACCAAGTAATATTTTAAATTGGAAAAAGAAAATTCACACACATCTGCAGTGATGTCATGCATACCTTTCAGCTCGAAAAATGAGCTCTTTGATTTCACATTCTTCAATTAGTGCAACTTCTTCCTCTTTTCTGTCTCTTCCAGAACTCAACAAGTCAGAAAGATCTGATGTATTCTATAATCAACAATAACAAACATTTGTCAGCATCACACAAATTGCAAGTAGCTATAGGTAGCCCAATTATCGATTTGGGTTATGTTTTATCATCTAGCGAGTACAAATCGAAAAAACAGCTAAAGGGAAACCAGTCAAATGGGCTGAAGGGTCAAACAAGTCAAACACCGGCCAAAGTGTAGTTTTTAGTACGTAAAACCTCGTAAATCATTCTATTCATAAGTTTAGATTATTAACGAAATAAAATAAAATAGCCTTGGCAATTATATTATATATATATTAAAAACCAACCCACTATATCTGACTATTCATTCTAGCGAATCACAAGCTGCCACGTGTCAGCCTCTTTATCAAATTATTCCCTTAACTTTACTAATAACATGTTTAGCCCCTCTACTTTAATATAGTTTTGAAATTCCTTTGTTTTTCTTTTTAACTTAATTAATCCCTCAGCTTTGCTTATAACATGTTTAGCCCCTCTACTTTAATAAAGTTTTCAGTTTAATTTTACTAACTAATCTATACTAATATACATGTTTAGTCCCTCTACTTTAATAAAGTTTTCAAAATCCTTTGTTTTTCTTTTTTTTAACTTTACTAATATACATTATTATTTGTACTACGTTTTGACGTTAACTTTTGTAACGTCAATTTTAAATCGACGGGCTTTCGCATGTACGGTGGTTATGTTTGAATATTCTTTTCCCCATGGTTCTACGTTATCTCTTTCGGTTGATACACGAGTTCCAGCATTGTACCGAAAATCACATTCTCGCCGCAACGTGCGGGGTTAAAATACTAGTTGTATCTAACACACCAAATGTTGTATAAGAGCATAAAGTGTTTTGGGTCGACCCGACCCATACCAAAATCATCCATTTGGACCCAACCCTGTTTTCACATGTTATCAAGACTGCCCATTTTTTCAACCCCTACTACAATTAAAATCACCAATGAGGCGCAAAGCATCTTCTATAAACTGAAAGATTATAGTGTCATACCTGTAAAAGAAGATCGAATAACCTGACAAGCTCTTCAGGTTTGGTGACTTTCTCATTCTGGGCCTTGCTAAGTTTACTCTTAGCTATGCTAACCAACAGTTGGTTGCGTTCAATGGTGCGCTGCAATAGTACAGCACCTATTGCTTTGTCAAGCCCACTCAAATCATCCTTTATGTTTTCAGAGCTACCTGCAGTAGCCTATATACAAACAAAACCAAAGTAATCTTTATCAAAACAAATATAAATAAACCTTGCCTTTGTAACAAACATTTCATCCACGACATACCAAGTCGCTGCGAATGGATCCCCGGGCTTCATTATATGCAGCGAAAATTTTGTCAAAAACAGCAAGTCTTTTCTCAGCAGGAAGAGCACCTTCCATTCGATCATTAAGCTCTTTTTCCAACTCCTGAGCTGAAAGAACAACACGCATATATCACACAAGTGTCACAAAAATCAGTAAAGTTATTAATCATATACCATAATTCACACAAATGTAGTTTTCACATTAATATATGCACAACACTGTGATAAGATAAATAGCATAGTGCATAGACTGGTTTTTTTCCCAACCCCAACTAATAATATCAGAATTTTGAACTTACAGATTCAAGCTTACAATGTAAGTATTGCATATTATAACCAACAAAAGTTCTATTTTGGTTAAAGGAGCATACATACTACACGTATAAAGATAGAAAACAAACCTTTCAATATAGAAACCCTCGTCTTTGCATTTGATATGGGAAACCTATGACCAAGCCAATGAAATTCGGTCATGGATGCAGCCTGCTGAGTTCTAGCTTCAGTCATTACAGCCTGACATAGATACAAGACAATTAAAGAACCTTAGATTTATGTGAATTTTATCATGGTAAACACATAAAGAATCGAGTCTAGATATGTAATGTTGTAATTTTATTACGTTGGTCAAGGCTGTAGAAATAAATGAGTTATTTTAATTATTAACCTACTTCTAATTTAGCTTTAAAAAGGTCCAGTGCAGGTCCTTCAATTTCCCCGATGTGTACAAGTTCAGAAGCCTGTAAATTTGATTCACCAATTTTGTGCAAACAGTAGCGTATACTTGGTTCTAGTTCCTCAACACGCTCACGGCACAAAACTTGATTATCCAGATCTCCGTATTTTCCAAGTTCCTCGTAAACAACCCTGTTTGTATTTAAAAAAAAATAAGGTGAGGGAGCAAAAACCAACCATAAGAAAAAAAAAAAGAAAAAGAAAAAAAAACTCGTTTCGTAAATAATATGGCTTGCCTAGCACTCTTGAAACTCTTCAATGCAACGTCCCAATTCTGGTCTTGTTCAAATAATAAATTACCTTTCATAAATGAGGCATACGCCTGCAGATTGAAATTAACTTGTTCAGCAAAAACGGAAAGAACGAAAGATGGCACGGGTCATCTGATTATAGATACGCATTAATATTTAGAGATTACAAGTCTACATGACCAGCCAAGAAACATACCTCGGCTTCTAACGAAGTTCTAGAATCTCCCTTGATAGCGCATAATTCTGCAAAAAGTGTAGCCCATTTCACTGCTTTACGCAACCGACCAATCAGGTAGCTTCGTTGACGTGCATTTGGACCATCTGGCAGCTGTCTCTTCTCCATGGCATGGCTCCATGCTCTTTCTGCTGTGTAGAGAACCAAATGGAGAAACCTATTGCAGGCCCACAATGTAGTTGTTAGCTTAGAATTAGACCCCTTAATTCATTACCTTTCCAAAGAAGAATTTGACTGTTTTAGAGTTACAATTGCTGCTTCTTATATTTACACGTAATGCTGAAACCTTTCTCAAATTAACAAAAGGTGAATATGCTTATTCGGAGAGGATACAAAAGCATATGATGAAGACTGACAGTTATTGCCGATAAAGAACAATTTACAAGCTGTTAAAATTATCCGTGATACAATTCAAGGTCCTTGCTTACTTACTGTATAGAAAGCATGTAGTTTACTTATAAAAGTATTGGGTTAAATCTTCAAATTTTACTACTAGATGTTTGCTTTTCATCATATTGGATCCATGCATCATTCTCTTGAGTGATTTCAAATTAAACTAGACGCAACTTAGCTGCCGAGGTAAACGGAAACTTAGTACCAAAACCGCATCCTCCGAGCCCTCACCACACGTAAACATCTAACACAGTCCGAAAACCATTCAATTCATACCATCATCTCACTTAACTTGACAAGCAAGAAAACTAATCATTCCACATAACAATTGACCACCATCACAACACAAATTCAAACAACTAACACAAATTGCATATTCACATACCTAACTTCAGTAACAGTAGATGCAGTTACAGACTTCTTAGCATACTTCCCACGCCCATGGGTAAACTTCAACGATTTATACAACCTCCTCAACCGAGCAGTACAATACCTCCTATAATCACAAATCCACATTCAAAATTCACAAATCCTTAACACAAACACGCAATCTATTCATAACAGCAAACCCTAGAATCGAGACAAAAGTCCGACATTACCGATAGCGAGTGTAGTCCCCAAAACGCAATCCGTGCTGCATCTGTGCAGATTTTAAAAGCTGCAATACTGCAATAACACCGATTATTGTAATTCAGATTGTAATCTAGTTGAATTGATTTATTAACACGAGTCTGTGAGGATTGATTGTGTGTGAATAGATGTGCATGTGTGTAATTAGGGACCGACCGTTGATTGAGAACTTTGGATCGGTGGTGATCTGATCGTCGAGTTCCATGGAGGATACATCGGTCTTCTCCGTCGCCATCTGAAAGTGTTATTGGATGAATTTGTGATGTGTACGGCGGCGGCTTCCGATTTTTGTGACGGAGTGGTTTCTAAAATGCGCCTACACTGCACATGGTAGATGAGGATGGGTCGGATTCGGACTCTACCCGAATGTATAATGTTTGCCTATGTTTCCGTTACTTTGTACCTACTATTCATCATAATACGTTATTGAAAACAAATTATATCGAGTCAATCAATTAAAACAAAACACTGTCGTACTTTTACAACAGAAAAAAACTAAAATGATAGAAAAACTATAATTTTAAACCAGGGCAAAATTGTAATTTATCAAGACAAATAGCGTGTGTCAGACAGCCACCTAGCACGAATAAAAATTACACCGAGTCAACCAATTAAAACAAAACACTACCATAGTTTTGTAAAAAAAAAAAACTAAAACGGTGGCATAACTGTAATTTTACGCTGGGGTAGATTCGTAATTTGACAGAAAAAAAAACAAAAACAATGACAAAACTGTAAATTTGAACTGATGGCAAAATCGTAATTTGGTTTGGAGGAAAAAACAACACCAATAGCAAAACTTTAAATTTAAACGGGTAAAATTGTAATTTAACTGGACCAATGGGGAAGTGTCAGACAACTGCCTGACACTATTACACTAAGCCAACCAATTAAAATAAAACACCACTATAGTTTTGTACAAAAAAAAAACTAAAACGATTTTATAACTGTAATTTTACACTGGGGGCAAATTCGTAGTTTGACAGCGAAAAAACAAAAACAATGACAAAACTATAAATTTTAACTGAGGGCAAAATCATAATTTTGCTAGGAGAAGAGAAAAACAAAACTAATGATAAAACTGTAAATTTAAACAGGACAAGATCGTAATTTGACTGGACTAATGGGAAAGTGTCGGGCAGCTGCCTGGCACTAATCCCCTCCATGGGAAATGTATTATTAGTAAATGAGTTGCCGAATGAAAAAAACTATTACGATTGAATAAAAAAAATGTATTTGTTTGGTTAAGTCAACCATTGCATAACGCATTTCATTCCCTTTAAGAACCTTAAACTCATTATATTCACCCTTTGTTTTTTTTCATTCAATTCACTCCCTCACCCTTCATCACAACTACCGACCACCACCCTCCTCTCACCCGCCACCCTCACCGCCGCCACCCTTCATCACCGCCCACTGTCGACCACCGCCACCACCCACCGCCGCTTTTATTCATTCGTCTTGACTTGTCTACTAAGCAACACAAAGTAATGATTCATTCCACTCCCACACACTAACCAAACAAGACCATGGAATGATAATGATCAATTTCATTCCTTTGTCCATTTCATTATCTCGTCCATTTCATTCCTCCATACTAAACCCCTGTGCTATGTATTTAAACAAAAAATATAACCTAGTATTATAATCCTAAAAATTTAAATATAAAATGTGATCAAAGGTTTAGCGCTATGCAACGGGCTTTCAAGGGGTATTGGTTCGTTTCGGTTTGTCACGGTATTGTTACGATACCGACACTTGATATAGCTTATGATACTAGAATATTCTCTATTGCGAATACAACTTTGTTTTTAACCATGTTTATGCCAGAACGATAATGGTACCGTTACTGATGTTGTTTGGACGATATTGGTTTGGTTCATAACGATAAAGAAAAAAATCATTTATTTGAATAAAAGTTATATCGGGTCGTAGATAAAAAATACAAGCATTGCATTAGGCCCATATGTAAATTTGTGATTTACCACTTACCAGCATAAGCAAACAAAATCGATGCCAGCCAACTAGACAAGTAGAAGCGACAAAACAAGTTTTTTTTTAATTGAATTAAGTTTGTTGTTGTCCAAGGTTTGCTCTCATCTCCTTGTTTTGACCCTATGTTTTTAACTTTTGATATTTGTGATTGACCCTTTGTTTTCTACGGTTTTTAAATTTCGTAAGAAAAAAAGTTGTTGAATGGGGTGTGTTTAGTGAAACTTACATGTTTCTTTTCTTGCCACGTGCCTTTCTGGTTTAGAATTGGTAATCAGGAGCAAAACAAAACCTAAATTGACTTAACACCAAACTAATCACAAAATTTGAACTTACAATTCATAATACCATAAGCATTTTATATAAACTAACTTATCACATTAGACTTATACTAGAATTACTAATTAATTAATATTTCAAGACATGATAATTATCACAAATAACCAAACCTTAACGTAACAGTAATCACTGTGACACTAAGCGTTATATTGTTCCACTAAGCCTTAATGTAACAGTAATCACTGTTACACTAAGCGTTATACTGTTCCACTAAGCCTTAACGTAACAGTAATCACTGTTACACTAAGCGTTATACTGTTCCACTAAGCCTTAACGTAACATTAATCACTGTTCTGCTAAGCCTTAACGTAACAGTAATCATTGTTCCACTAAGCCTTAACATAACAGTAATTAGTCCTGTAATCAATTAGTCTGTAACTAATTAGTCATTTTTATTAATTAATTAATTAATTAATCAGTCCTTAATTAAAACCTACTACTTTAGAGGTTCTTTAGCTTTTAAGTGTTTCGTTCAATTCAGTTCATCTTGTGAATTTGTATTGTCAGTAGTTAGCCATAGATGGCTAATATTTATTTACTCTTGTCAAGTGCATATTATAAGTCCATTTGTTAATATATGCAATTGTAGTTTTTAATCAAGTTTCATATGTTAACTTTTTTTTATGAAAAGTGCAAATATTTAGACTTAAAACACATTTAAATACTAATATTTATCAATATTTTAAAACATGGTAATTATTCCATATATAAGTTTGCAACTTTTTTATGCATTATCATTTATACATTATGCTTTGGGTGTTTTTCAAAAAAAAAAGTTGATTTTTATTTTTAACCTAAAAGTTGTTACTTTTTACAATTTTAACCCTACATAATTTGTTTTTTTAACTTTAACCCAAAATTTTTCATTATTTGCGATTTAACTTCACAAATTTTGTCACTTATACTTTTCATCTTTCGCAAATTTTCGTTTTACGTATCGTTCTAAATTTTTCGAGTTGATACGACGCAACGTGCATGTGTGGTTCAACGTTTTTACCTCTATTTTTCTATGTTTGATAGGTTCGTCGCAACACGCATATCCTATGTCGAGTCAGTGTTGGTGGTCGATGACGGTTGTGTGACATTAGTATTATTTGACACCGTTTTACACCCCGCCGCAACCGGGGTGTGCTTTGGGGGGTTTTCAAAGAAAAGATGGTTATGCGTATGGTTGTTGTAACGTTGGCTTTGGGGGTTTAAAAAAATGATTTTTTACTTTTCACTCAAAAGTATTTCATAAATTACTTTTAACTCAAAACTATTTGTTTTTTTACTTTTAACCCAAAACTTTTTATCTCTTGCAATCTATCCTCATAATTTTTTTTTTTACTTTCAACTTTGGTCCTTTATAGTTTTCATTTTCCGCAGATTTTTCGCTTTATGCTTCGTTCTAAATTTTGTGACTTAACACATCGCAACGTGCGTCTTTGGTTTAACGTTTTTACGTTTCGTTATAAATTTTGCGAGTTAACACGAAGCAACGTCCGTGTGTGGGTGAACGTTTTTATATCGTTTATTTTTTCCCCCGTTTGACAGGTTTAACATAACATGCGGGTCCTAGATTGACTTAGTTATAACTAAAGAATTCCCGCCGCATTGCGGCGGGTCGCAATCCTAGTTATCACAAATTAGTAAGACCACGTGTAGTGAGACATTATGATAATGCCTCTCTGTTGGGCATAATCCGACATGTGGCATCCCAGTCAGCATGGGACATTATAGGATGTGAAGTTCAAAAACAATGTAGTGGTATAATGTCTCATTCAATCATTACCCAATTATTTATTTTTAATAATATTCTTTTGAAAAAAATAAAGCAAATAATATTTCATTAACTATAAAAAATACGTTGACATCAAGACATGCAAAAGTACTAATAGTTGCGTGTACTCCATCGTGTTCGGATAACAATCTTGGTAATTATTGGTTGGTAGTGGTTGGGGGGTGTTCGGCCGATATGAATTTGGGTTGCTTGGCTAAGACGGAACACCAAAAGGGGAGGGGGAATGGATGCATAATATGTTTTTGAGTAAACTGCAATTTTACACCCTAAGGTTAGGGGTCATTGGCATGTCTACCTCCCCTAAGGAAATAATTGCAATTTTACCCCCCACTGTTTGCTCTTATGTTGTATGTTTACCCCCCCGCGTCAAAGTGGCTAATAGATCTGTTAACTCTAAGTTGAAATGACTATATTACCCTTACATTTTACCCCCCAACATTCCTGTTAAGTCGCACAATTACCCCCCACTGGTAAATTACTAATTTGTCCTTTGTTATTACCCCCTGTACTTTGTGTTAAGACACAACATTACCCCCTGCAACTTCCAAAACCCTTCCCGCCAAAATCAAATACCTGTTCTATGATTCTATAATAAAAAATCTGAACCTGTTCTATGATCTGAAACCTAATTCTGATTTTTGAACACGTAATCTGAAACCTAACAAGCATACCTGCTCAAAAATCTGAAACCTAACAAGCAAAGCATTATATGCATATGTTATACGAACTGCATGACGAACAAAAGACTCCAAAACTGTTCCATTTAAATGCTTGAAGAAAAATTCAGCAATTAAGAACATTATGCATCGGGAAGTGTAATTCAATATATTTGTAGTTGGTATAGGGTATACCTCTCTTTGCGATGTTTAAAGTCATCAGCATATATAACAGCTTCTCCATCTTTAGTTATTTTCCAAACAGTGCCTCCCAAGAGATGACCAGCAACATGAGGTGCAATCACAATACCCTCACCTTTTCCTGAAATAAGTTCATTGATTCAATAAAATAAATGTAAAGTGGACTTAAAGTTAAAACTGAATGATGAGTGTAACAACTCTCACTAAAATTATTACTTATTATGTTAATTGTCCAATAAGGAAACCCTAATTGAGAAACCCAAGTAATCCTGCATAAACCCTAAAATTTCAGAACAATCAGAATCAGGATCAGGGCCCCTAAAACTCAAGGGGGGTAAACCCTAATTAACGATTATCTTCACAATTCGTTGTAGAATGAGAATTTCGTTGATTCGCTGACTCACCCAGGCTACAAACACACGAAGCAACCCTATGCTAGAAGTGAACCCGGCGCGATACGCGACAGGATCAGGTGTCCTTGTCGCGACACTCGGGGGAACCCATTTTCAGTATCAATAGAGGGGGTTGGCACTTGAATTCTGATGTTCGTTCGACGTTCAAATTCCAATTAGACGCTGAGATATCGTTTAATTACTACAAACACACACGAATCACTAAACGCTGCCGCGATAAACAGGGTAATAACTCGATCGCTATTACGATTCAAGGTCCGATCGATTGAAACTATCCAACGAATGTTTAAGTGCTGCTCAAATTGGGTTTATACTTTGTCATCCGTCGTTAATTCTGTGACAACTCGAGTTTCTGACTTTCACTTTCGCATTAAATGCGCGTTGACTTTGACTGTTTAGTAGTTGACTTGTTGGATTTGTAATTGTACGCGTTGTGTTTTAATGAAACGTGTTGTCATTGTGCATACATGTAACTACTTGTGGTTGTAAAAGATAATATTGGAATTATTATTTATTACACTTAGTCTAGATCACGAAACATGGCATACTGTTCGAAGGATTCGAAGGACCACGAAAGATATCCTTCGATTCGAAGGATCAGCTTTCGGTTCGAAGGATCTCGAAACATATCCTTCGACCAAGGACCCTATCCTTCGACATCTTTCGGCCCAGCCTTTCTGATGGGCTTGGCCCATTTCTGTGATACGTTTATATACGTGATACATGCAAACCGGCAGTTATTTTTCAAAACCCTAGTGCTATTGTGTGTGTGTGACGGCATATAGCAAACCTACTCTCTGTTCGAAGGATTCCATACCGTAATCCAGATTTCCGGTTAGTGTGATGTTGTTTATGATGCTTTGATTTCATGATTTATAAATTGTCTTGCAATATATTGTTAGTATGTTAATCGGATCTGTTTTGATGATGTTCAATGATGATGTCTTGTGGATTGGCCATGATAACCGGATATGTATGTTGGTATTGCAATATGTCGTTTGCGTGTTAACCGGAATATGTATGTTAATCGGATGTAGGTTAATCGAATTGATCATATTGTAATCGGACATGTTTATGTAATCGGCACCTATGTGTAAATCGGATAGTTTGAATGATTTTGTTATTCAGATTAGGGTTCTTGATAAACATGGGAATCATGCTTGTTTGATCTTGTTGATGCTAATTGATTTGTGAAATTGGTGTTAATTGATAATCAGTTAGGAAAAACTTGGAAACTTTGAGAAAAACGTAACTGACATTCCGTAACTGATGTTCATCGAAAGATATTAGTAATCGAAACATAGCTGTGACCGAAAGATACCTGTCCTTCGAAACATAGGTGTTGACCGAAGGATAGCATTGACCGAACCATAGTAGTGTTGACCGAAGGATAACTATGTCGAAACATAGCTGATGTGTCGAAAGATAACCATGAATCGTAAGATGCTAACTGTGTATCGATAGATGTGTCGAAACATATTTGTGATGGTTGTGATAATTGTTAGACCGAAGGATGAGCAATATATCGAAGGATGGGTAAATGTGAATCGAATGATAGTTAATGATTAAATGCGAAATGATACGTGATGTGCCGATATGCAAACTGACTGTTATGTGAACATTAAATTGCATGCGTATCATTGTGAACATGAACTGATTTGTTATACGTGCATACAATAGGACGTGATTAATCACTTGTGAGTGCATAACCTAGCATACCGAGCAAACCAAGGTGAGTTCACACAGCCAAGGCATGGGTTCCCAGGGTGGGAATGGGTTGGATGATTACTTGTGCATACTTTGATACTGTAACGAACGACTAAACTGTTGATGCTTACGAACTACTCAACTGCCTTCGCACACACCCTGGTCGGTAAGGACTATGGTCGCGAACGAACTGATAAATTGCCTTCGCACACACCCTGGTCGGTAAAGACTACGGTCGCGAACTAACGAACCTAATCTTCGCACACATGCCTGTGAGGCCGCGATGGAACTGATACGATATGATACTTTATTGAACAAACGCACTATTACCCAAACTAAACTATTAACTGTGAACTCGCTCAACTAGTTTGTTGATTATCTGCTGCATGCCTTGCAGGACCTTAGGTACATATTGGAGCTTGCACACGGAGGAGCTGGTCGTTGTGGGGCTTGGATCTTGATCATCTTATTGAACACTTTTGATATTTGATACTTAATTGCTATGGGTTTTACAATAATACGCTTCCGCTAAACAATGACAACTTACTTATGTTTTGGAAACACCTTTCATATGGAAATGGTTTGGATTATATTGCATTTACTTTTATTTTATACAATGTTCTGTATGATTGGTGGCTTGATCCTGGTCAGTCACGCTCCCAAGCGGTGATACTCCGCAGGTGGATTTTGGGGGTGTGACAGATTGGTATCAGAGCCATTGGTTATAGAGAACTTGGTTTTAATATGGGAAAACGTTTTTATTAAAACCAGACTATAACCAGAACAGTGCTCTCAACGATCCACAACGACGCTTCGCTCCACGTGCAAGACTCAACTCCCTAGGTAATAAGGTTTATGTTTATTGCCTACATGCTAGAATTTGCATAGAACTTTGCTCGTAGTATGCTTACATTACTTGCTCACAACTTGACATTGCATGAGAATACTTATGTGCTTACACTCTTCTGTCATCGCACTACTCGCGAACCTTTCTCACTTATGTTGCCTTTGATGTGAAGATCAATGGCCGCACGAATTACCATGACTCAAGCCCAGCTAGAGGCTCTCGTTGCTGCGGCAGTTGCAGCCGCCCAAGCAGGTAGTGTACCCTGCAGTATAAACACTAGGATCTTTAGATCCTACATTAATTCTCGTACTTAACTTTGCCCTATTCGTACACAATAGGTCAACCCGCTCAGCAACAACCTGCGTGTACCTTCAAGACTTTCATGGACTGTCGTCCTAGCTCGTTCAGTGGCACGGAGGGGGCAGTCGGACTCCTCCACTGGTTTGAAAAGATCGAGTCGGTTTTCGAAATGTGCGAATGCCCTGAGGCTCGCAGGGTGAAGTTCGCCACTGGCACACTTGAAGGGATTGCGCTCACTTGGTGGAACGCACAAGTGCAGATTTTAGGGTTGGCAGCTGCTAACGCCACACCCTGGAATGAATTCAAAGAACTGATCAAGAGGGAATACTGCACTAGAGAAGACATTCACAAGTTGGAGGACGAGTTGTATAACTTGAAAATGGTTGGTTCAGAGATTGAAGCTTACACCAAGAGGTCGAACGAGTTGGCTGTGCTATGTCCAACCATGGTAGACCCACCATACAAGCGCATTGAGTTGTATCTCAAGGGGCTTGTACCAGAGATTCAGAGCCACGTTACCTCGGCTAACCTCAACAACATTCAGGAGATCCAGCGTCTCGCTCATCGCATCACTGATCAGGCAGTGGATCAGAATAAACTGCCAAAACGTGTCGGCGCTACTGCTACAGCTGTTACTTCAGTCACTCCCACTGCTGCTACTTCTGCCACACCCAGCGAGAATAAAAGAAAGTGGGACGGGGATTCCAGCAGGGGATCAGCGTCTGTTCAATCCCAAACTCAGCAACGTCGCACCAACGATTACCAGAGTCCGAGTCAGCAGTCATCGGGCAGTCAGGGACATAGTGGTTATAAGGGAAATCACCCGTGGTGTAACAGGTGCAACAAACACCACAGTGGAAGGTGTCGCAGGAGTCAATGCCAAAGGTGCCACAAGATGGGCCATGAGGCCAAAGATTGTAGAAGCGCGCGACCAGTGAATCAGAACCAGCAACTTCCACCGCCAGCTCCACAGAATCAGCAGCAGCAGCCACAGCGTGGAAACCGGGGGTGTTTCCAGTGTGGGGCTGAAGGTCATTACAAGCGCGATTGCCCTCAGTTGAACCAGAATCGCAACAACAACAACCAGGGCAACGGAAATAACAACAATCAGGGTAATGGTAACAACAACAATGGGGGGAACAACAACAACAACGGCAATGAAGCTCGTGGTCGTGCTTTTGTGTTGGGTCGAGGAGATGCAGTGAATGATCCCAATGTGGTTATGGGTAAGTTTCTTCTCGACGATATTTACGTTACTGTCTTATTTGATTCGGGTGCTGATACAAGTTATATGTCATTGAAAATGAGTAAATTATTAAAACGTACACCAATACCTTTAGACACTAAACACGTCGTAGAACTAGCAAACGGTAAAAGTGTAGAAGCCGCTCATGTAGTCAAGGGTTGTAGCATTGTTCTAGCGGGTCAGACTTTCACGATTGATCTTATACCCATAGTCTTGGGTAGCTTCGACGTCGTCATCGGCATGGATTGGTTATCTCAACATCACGCAGAGATCTTATGCAAGGAAAAAGTTATTCGTATTCCTCGCTCCAGTCAAGAACCTCTCGAAGTTCAGGGCGACAAGAGTGGTGCTGTGGTTGGCATCATTTCATTCTTAAAGGCGCAGAAATGTTTACGAAAGGGACATACTGCCATTCTGGCACTTGTCACTGACGCATCAGCAAAGGAAAAGAAGCTGGAGGATATACCAGTTGTGCGTGATTTTCCTCAAGTGTTTCCTGAAGATTTACCTGGTTTACCTCCTCATCGTCAAGTCGAGTTTCAGATTGAGTTAGCTCCTGGAGCAGCACCAATAGCCCGCGCACCGTATCGTTTAGCTCCAACCGAACTGGAAGAACTGTCGAAGCAGCTGCAAGAGCTCTTGGAAAAGGGCTTTATTCGTCCAAGCTCTTCGCCTTGGGGAGCTCCAGTGTTATTTGTGAAGAAGAAAGACGGTACGTTCAGGATGTGCATCGACTACCGCGAACTCAACAAGGTGACGGTGAAGAACCGTTATCCTCTTCCACGCATAGATGACTTATTCGACCAGTTGCAAGGGTCGTGTTACTATTCCAAGATCGATTTGAGGTCAGGGTATCATCAGCTGAGAGTCCGGGATGAGGACGTCTCCAAAACTGCTTTCAGAACTCGCTACGGTCACTACGAGTTTCTGGTCATGCCATTCGGGCTTACGAACGCGCCAGCAGTCTTCATGGATCTTATGAACAGGGTGTGCAAACCCTATCTCGACAAGTTTGTTATCGTCTTCATCGACGACATTTTGATCTACTCCAAGAGTCAGGAGGAGCATGAGCAGCATCTACGTATTATCTTGGAACTTCTTCGAAAAGAGCAACTGTACGCAAAGTTTTCAAAATGCGACTTCTGGCTTCGTGAAGTCCACTTCTTAGGCCATGTGGTGAACAAGGATGGGATTCATGTCGATCCATCCAAGGTTGATTCGATCAGAAACTGGCCAGCACCGCGTACACCGACAGAAATACGCCAATTCTTGGGTTTGGCGGGTTACTACAGGCGATTTATTAAAGACTTCTCCAAGATCGCGCAACCACTTACTATGCTAACACAGAAAGGTGTCGTTTACAGATGGGGTAATACGCAAGAGACCGCTTTTCAGTACTTAAAGGATAGGCTTTGCAGCGCACCTATTCTCTCATTGCCAGAGGGCACGGATGACTTCGTTGTTTACTGTGACGCATCGATACAGGGGCTTGGTTGTGTATTGATGCAGCGGGATAAAGTGATAGCCTACGCTTCTCGGCAACTCAAGGTTCATGAACGGAACTACACGACGCACGATTTAGAGCTGGGAGCTGTTGTTTTCGCGCTTAAGATATGGCGACACTACCTGTACGGTACCAGGTGCACGATTTACACCGATCACAGGAGTCTCGAGCATATCCTTAAGCAAAAAGATTTGAATATGCGTCAACGAAGATGGGTTGAACTACTGAACGACTACGAATGTGCCATCAAGTATCATCCAGGGAAGGCCAATGTTGTGGCTGATGCCCTCAGTCGGAAAGACACTTTACCTAAGCGCGTGCGAGCGCTACAGCTTACCATTCAGTCCAGTCTTCCTGCACAGATACGAGCTGCTCAGATAGAAGCACTAAAACCCGAAAACGTCAAGGCTGAAGCCTTGCGCGGTTCAAGGCAACAAATGGAACAAAAGGAAGACGGCGCCTACTATGTAACGGGGCGTATTTGGGTCCCACTTTATGGCGGTTTACGCGAACTTGTGATGGATGAAGCGCACAAGTCTCGCTACTCGGTACATCCAGGGTCGGATAAGATGTACCACGATATCAGAACAACTTATTGGTGGCCAAACATGAAAGCTCTTATCGCAACTTACGTCGGCAAGTGTTTAACTTGTGCAAGGGTTAAAATCGAGTACCAGAAACCATCAGGCCTACTTCAGCAACCAGAAATACCACAATGGAAATGGGAGCAAATTTCCATGGATTTTGTTACTGGCCTACCTAGATCCCAGCGTGGGAATGACACTATCTGGGTGGTCGTTGATCGGCTCACAAAGTCTGCTCACTTCTTGGCTATCAAAGAAAAGGATAAGTTTTCTACCCTAGCAGACATCTACATGAAAGAAGTTGTTTCGAGGCACGGAGTGCCCATCTCTATTATTTCGGATCGCGATGCACGATTCACGTCAGAGCTTTGGCAAGCGATGCACAAATCCTTCGGCTCACGATTAGACATGAGCACAGCATATCATCCTCAGACGGATGGGCAGTCTGAGCGAACTATTCAAACTCTAGAAGACATGCTTCGAGCGTGTGTCATCGATTTCGGCAACGGCTGGGAAAAGCACCTCCCTTTGGTGGAGTTCTCGTATAATAACAGTTACCATACCAGCATTCAAGCCGCTCCATTCGAGGCATTGTACGGACGTAAATGCCGGTCATCTCTCTGTTGGGCAGAGGTGGGGGATAGTCAGATTACGGGTCCAGATATTGTTGTGGACGCCACAGAAAAGATAGCACAGATACGACAACGCATGGCGGCAGCACGCGACCGTCAGAAAGCCTACGCGGATAAGCGTAGAAAACCATTGGAATTTGAGGTCGGGGACCGGGTCTTATTGAAAGTTTCACCCTGGAAGGGTGTGGTTCGTTTTGGTAAAAGAGGCAAACTGAATCCGCGGTACGTCGGACCATTCGAAATCTTAGAAAAGATTGGTAAAGTAGCCTACAGATTAAAACTACCAACTGAACTCGGTGCAGTTCACAATGTATTTCACGTGTCGAATCTGAAGAAATGCCTATCAGATGAGACCCTTATAGTTCCTTTTAAGGAACTCACTATCGACGAGCGGTTGCAGTTCGTCGAGGAACCAGTTGAAATCACGGACCGGGATGTTAAGGTCCTCAAAAACAAGAGAATCCCTCTTGTTCGAGTTCGTTGGAACTCCCAGCGTGGCCCGGAGTATACATGGGAACGCGAAGACCAGATGCAAGAAAAGTATCCCCAGTTATTCGAAACCAATGCATCCACTTCTGAGGCTGAAGCTACTACTACTGAATTTCGGGACGAAATTCCAAATCAACGGGGGGATGATGTGACACCCCAGGAAAACCAGTGAACGATGTAACTTACCTAGCTTCCTCAGTGAGTGCGTACCAAATTTCGGGACGAAATTTCTTTTAAGTTGGGGATAATGTGACAACTCGAGTTTCTGACTTTCACTTTCGCATTAAATGCGCGTTGACTTTGACTGTTTAGTAGTTGACTTGTTGGATTTGTAATTGTACGCGTTGTGTTTTAATGAAACGTGTTGTCATTGTGCATACATGTAACTACTTGTGGTTGTAAAAGATAATATTGGAATTATTATTTATTACACTTAGTCTAGATCACGAAACATGGCATACTGTTCGAAGGATTCGAAGGACCACGAAAGATATCCTTCGATTCGAAGGATCAGCTTTCGGTTCGAAGGATCTCGAAACATATCCTTCGACCAAGGACCCTATCCTTCGACATCTTTCGGCCCAGCCTTTCTGATGGGCTTGGCCCATTTCTGTGATACGTTTATATACGTGATACATGCAAACCGGCAGTTATTTTTCAAAACCCTAGTGCTATTGTGTGTGTGTGACGGCATATAGCAAACCTACTCTCTGTTCGAAGGATTCCATACCGTAATCCAGATTTCCGGTTAGTGTGATGTTGTTTATGATGCTTTGATTTCATGATTTATAAATTGTCTTGCAATATATTGTTAGTATGTTAATCGGATCTGTTTTGATGATGTTCAATGATGATGTCTTGTGGATTGGCCATGATAACCGGATATGTATGTTGGTATTGCAATATGTCGTTTGCGTGTTAACCGGAATATGTATGTTAATCGGATGTAGGTTAATCGAATTGATCATATTGTAATCGGACATGTTTATGTAATCGGCACCTATGTGTAAATCGGATAGTTTGAATGATTTTGTTATTCAGATTAGGGTTCTTGATAAACATGGGAATCATGCTTGTTTGATCTTGTTGATGCTAATTGATTTGTGAAATTGGTGTTAATTGATAATCAGTTAGGAAAAACTTGGAAACTTTGAGAAAAACGTAACTGACATTCCGTAACTGATGTTCATCGAAAGATATTAGTAATCGAAACATAGCTGTGACCGAAAGATACCTGTCCTTCGAAACATAGGTGTTGACCGAAGGATAGCATTGACCGAACCATAGTAGTGTTGACCGAAGGATAACTATGTCGAAACATAGCTGATGTGTCGAAAGATAACCATGAATCGTAAGATGCTAACTGTGTATCGATAGATGTGTCGAAACATATTTGTGATGGTTGTGATAATTGTTAGACCGAAGGATGAGCAATATATCGAAGGATGGGTAAATGTGAATCGAATGATAGTTAATGATTAAATGCGAAATGATACGTGATGTGCCGATATGCAAACTGACTGTTATGTGAACATTAAATTGCATGCGTATCATTGTGAACATGAACTGATTTGTTATACGTGCATACAATAGGACGTGATTAATCACTTGTGAGTGCATAACCTAGCATACCGAGCAAACCAAGGTGAGTTCACACAGCCAAGGCATGGGTTCCCAGGGTGGGAATGGGTTGGATGATTACTTGTGCATACTTTGATACTGTAACGAACGACTAAACTGTTGATGCTTACGAACTACTCAACTGCCTTCGCACACACCCTGGTCGGTAAGGACTATGGTCGCGAACGAACTGATAAATTGCCTTCGCACACACCCTGGTCGGTAAAGACTACGGTCGCGAACTAACGAACCTAATCTTCGCACACATGCCTGTGAGGCCGCGATGGAACTGATACGATATGATACTTTATTGAACAAACGCACTATTACCCAAACTAAACTATTAACTGTGAACTCGCTCAACTAGTTTGTTGATTATCTGCTGCATGCCTTGCAGGACCTTAGGTACATATTGGAGCTTGCACACGGAGGAGCTGGTCGTTGTGGGGCTTGGATCTTGATCATCTTATTGAACACTTTTGATATTTGATACTTAATTGCTATGGGTTTTACAATAATACGCTTCCGCTAAACAATGACAACTTACTTATGTTTTGGAAACACCTTTCATATGGAAATGGTTTGGATTATATTGCATTTACTTTTATTTTATACAATGTTCTGTATGATTGGTGGCTTGATCCTGGTCAGTCACGCTCCCAAGCGGTGATACTCCGCAGGTGGATTTTGGGGGTGTGACAAATTCGATGGATGTTTAAGTATCGCACTTTGTCATTTGTTGTGAGGGTTAATCTCGTGAATTGTCGTAATTGCTGTATTAGTTACTAACCCAGTTCGTGTGCATTGTTATTTAAATTAGGTTAAACAGGCTAATCAGTAGATTAAACTACGCCCGTATAAATCTGCAATGTGAGTCATTCTCTTTTTACCAAACTTGCTTTCAAAATCATGTTTGTTTTCAAAGTTATAATTACAGGGATTAAGTCTTTGTAGTCTTCATTACAGCCAGTATGTGGGGTTTTGTATACATTACTTGTTAATCCATCACCATTGGACAACGAGACAGCCAATGGGTGATATGACCATAGTCACAGACACCATTGGACAACGAGACAGCCAATGGGTGATATGACCATAGTCACAGACACCATTGGACAACGAGATAGCCAATGGGTGGTCGAGTGACAAATACCGTGGGTATATGGTTTACATGTAGAAACATTGTAATCGCTCTTAATACTGTAAATTATAACAAAAAGTATCGTTTTAGATAAAAAGAATGAATCACTCAGTATTTCCCCGCTGACAAAACCTTTTTCAAACATGTTTCAGGTGATCTGTTCTGATCCAGGAAAAGTGTCGTGAAGCACTACAAGCTTAAGGAAGTGACTCAATATAAATAAATAAATGAACATGTTTTGTAAAATAAAGATTTCCCAGTGAAATCACTTTATTGTAAATTACAGGGTTTTATCCCTAAATTATGTAATAAAATAAACGGGAAATTTTTGTTAAAAGATCCTGTATTAAAGACTTCCGCTGCCGCCAAAATTAAATACCACGGGGTTCCTGGTCCGCGGCTCTTGACTGGGTCAAACCGGGGCTAGGGCCGTGACAGGTGATGTGTGTAAAATGCAACATATAAAACACATCAATTAAGGCATAAAACTAACCCTTTTTAAGTACTAATGTTGGAAAAAGAGTGTTTTTGTCTTCCTTTTGTATTTTCAGGATGAAATGAGCTCAAAATCACAAAAGAAGCAAAAAGACCACTAATTCTACCATAAATACAAGAAAAGGAACAAAAGTAGACTGCCCGGACCCTCAACGGCACCTCCCAAAGCAAAAAGGAAGAAACAGAGTCTGAACACGCCCCGTGTCCAGCGAACACGGGGGCGTGCCCAGGAAGCAACAGAAAAGACAAACCAGTAGAAGCTTCCATTGCCCACCACGGGGCCGTGTCCAGTGAGCACGGGGGCGTGGTGAAAGTACAGCAGGCGCATTAATTGTAATTCGCAATTACAATTAATGAGGAGAGAGAGTGTCAGGCGGGCACGGGGCCGTGTCCAGCGGACACGGGGCCGTGTCCAGCCTTCTGTTCAGCCTATAAATAGAGGAGCTTGGCTTCATTCTCTCTCATCCCTTGGCACACCACCTCTCTCACACCTCATCCACCACCCACCACCACCACCATAACACCATCATCCACCACCATCATCCATTGTCCATCGTAGAGTGTGTGAGTCGTCTCGGGATCCAAGATTGATCGTAAGAGTTCTTGACAATCAAGGCCATGTTTTCCTAAGTCTCTTACATCACTTGGTGAAGACAAGTGTTTAGTATAATACTTTTTATTTTTAATCTTTTGCACTTTTTATTTGGTTTGTATTAATGACTTTAATAACTAGTTACTTATGTTGAAGGTGATCTTTCCTTATCGTTTGTCCGTGGTGTCTTGGCATTATTTTACTGTCTATATAAAATAAAAGATTTTCACCATTCATATCTCCACGGTCTATATGGAGGTATGTTGGCTACCTGGTCGGGGGTTAAGGGAACGGTTTGGTAAAGGTCTTGCCCTTGTTCAGCGTTTAGAGGTCCTGCTTGGGACCTGGGTCAAATTTAGTAGGATCTCCTTCAATGCCCATAGGTATTGGATGGCGGGGATCCAAACTCTTTGACCCGCTCATAAGTTAACTACTATTAATACTATAACCCGGCTATTTAGGACTGTATCCCTGCTGACTCAGACTACTTAGCCGAGGGTAACGTCACCGCCAGAAGCGGGGCCTACCACAATTTGCATTAATAACTTAATTCATTATCTTTCAATAATCCGACCCTTTAGGATTGTATCCTTGCTGACTCAAACTACTGGGTTGAGGGTAACGTCGCCTTCAAAAGAGGGGCCTACTACAATAACTAAGATAATCTCTTAAACAAGTGCAAAAGTGCGAAAATAATCAAAGGTTATACTAATACACGTGTCGGATCCAAGTGATTCATCTTGTCTATCTGTTTTTATTTTATTTTTATTTTTCAGCATTTAGTTAGTTTTTATTTTTCTTAGTTTAAAATCATTTTTCTAACTTTTTGATTTGATTAGACGTTGAGGATAAACCGGTATTAAAAGCTCTTGTGTCCTTGGACGACCTCGGTATCTTACCAACACTATACTACGTCCACGATGGGTGCACTTGCCCATATGTGTGTTTAGTGTTAGTAAATATCGTGTTTTATAAATTTAAAACTTGGCTAAAAGTGTAAAAAGGGACTTAATTATATATTAAAAACATATATACACTAACACGCATCAACAGGAAAAGGTGGTATCAGAGCTACTGATTTAAGTCAATTAAGTATTCAGCAAAATACTTAATGTTACTGATTGACATTTTGTGATTATATGTTTTATTATTATTTGAATATTTGTATACAGTATGGGTAAACAAAGACTTTCGGACATTTATCGTCAATTAGATAGTACACCAAAAGATAAGGGATCATCATCCTCCAAACACTCCATAGATACTGGAGAAGGAATATTTGTCCGTAAAGCACAGTTTGAGAAGCCACTTTCTCCCAGTAAAAGAAGTTTGATTATCAGGAAAAGTTAGGAGAAAGGAAAGAAAACACAACCAAAGGAAGTGAGATTTAATCAGGAAACCCAGAAAATAGGCAAAAATCCACCATGGGAAGACAAATTAGATGAAAAATGGGCAGATCTTTATATGTTAGCCACGGTAGCAGTAAATACTAACCTTTAAAAACTATCAGTACCCTGAACCAGTATTAGTACCTATATTACTTGCAAGCCAGAAGCTCCAAAGAAAAGTTACCCAGTAAATAAATAAGTTACAATAAACCCTAGTATGTTTTGATTTTCAGTTGTCCTTTGTATTAAATTAATCACACGGTATGCAATAAAACTTAAATGTTTATTTGTAAAATTTTGTTATAAAATTTTAACTTAGCATTTTGCGTGCCTTTTGCATATATGCTAAACAGCATGAATGAATTATCTGAAACCCTTCAGAATCTCAATCTCTATCTTGTACCAATAGAAGTTTCCAACGACTTTACTGGTTACATTGCTGATGTGGAGGAACCTATGGAATTTCAAGCTCCACCTCTGGAGAAATCAAAGCCTAAGAAAAGAAGAAGATATGTAGGATGGAGGAAAGTACGCAGGAGGAAACCAGCAACTAGGAAAATTCCCAAAGTAGAAAATCCTATGGATAAAGGAAAAGGGATCGAGATCGGAGAAAGTTCTAGGCCAACAGAAATAGAAATCAGGGAAAATTCTAGGCAACCGGGAATAGAAATCGGGGAAAGTTCTAAGCAAACTGAAGAATTTCCATTTCAGGAGGAATTAGATCATCTACTGACAAGTTGTGATATCATTAGACCTATCACCAACAATCTCTACCCTTATCCTGCTGAAACCCAACTTCCAATGAATTTGGAACCAGCTATTCCAGACCCTCTAATCCACACCCAGCCTTTAGGAGAAATGGACGAGTGGTGGACTAATGACTGGCAGTTTCAAAACCTTCTTAATAACCCATATACTTTCTTTCCTCAGTTCGACCCAGAACCTATACCAAACCCACCGATGAGTAATGAAAACTTAGCCGAACACCGCCATTTTGGCGAGGAGCTGATAGGTGCAGGGAATAGGATCCGGGAGGTGGGAGAGCAAATCTCCTGGAAATACGACGAGAGGGAACGCCACTACTAAGAATGCCAGCTGACAAAGGAATAGTGGGGTTGGGAGGCTGTGTTTGTATAATAACAATAGTAATAAAGAAATATAACCTCTGTAAAATAGTTTAAAAATAAAACTTCTCTAAAATAACAGTGTGTACGGATGCCTAATATAATCTATAAAAATGGAAGTCGAGAAATCGGCAATTTTGGCTATACGTGTGTTGTAAAAATTTGTGTGCTTATGTGCAATTGTTTGTTATATTTTTAGTTTGACACTAATAATTTACACCTATAATAATTACCAGATGGAAAATGCTGGTAATGAACCAGTTAATGAAGTAAATCAATCTGAGCAAAATCAGGAAAATCAATTCATGACCAGGCAAGATATCGAGAATATCGTTGCTCAAGGGATAGCCAATGCTATTCCAGCAATCCTGGCTGCTGCTCAGAAACCTGTTGAACCTCAACAAATTATTCCTAGTAAACATACTCAAGAAGATAACTGCAGTAATAGCATAAATGGAGGCGGCAACCATACTAATCACGATAACGATCCACGACAAGCCCCACTTCCTAAGAAAATAAAAGCTGCAACGCCTGGTTGGACTTACAAAGAATTTCTTGCTTGTAAACCAGTTGAATTTGCAGGCAATGAAGGGGCGACTGCGACACTGCGTTGGTTAGAGAAAACTGAAGCAGTAATTATGATAAGTAAATGTGCTGAAGAAGACAAGGTTATGTATGTTTCACATCTTTTTAAAGAAAGGGCGCTAGAATGGTGGAATACGGTACTTCAAGCCAAAGGAAGAAATATGGCCTATGCCATGAATTGGGAAGAATTTAAGCAGCTAATGGAAAGAAAATTCTGTCCCGAGTATGAAAAGGAACAAATGGCAAATAAGTTCCTGAGCCATCGTATGGTGGGTGTAGACTGTCGAGGATATACTTCAACATTCTTCGAGTATGCGAGAGTGGTACCAACCCTGGCTTCGCCAAAACCGGTGCTCATTTCCCGTTATGTTTGGGGATTGATTGGCGAAATCCGTAATATTGTTAAAGCTGCGAGACCTCGCACTATAGACGATGCGGTGGAACTAGCTAACACCCTAACTGACGAACTGGTACGTACAAGAGAAGAAAACCGGAAGAAGGAATTGGCTCAGAAAATTACCCAAGGATTTCGTATGGGTAATAATAACAGGTTCAAGAAGAGGGGAATTGGACAGTCTTCCACTCCGCCTTTCTGCAGGAATTGCAGAAAGAAACATTTTGGAAAATGCAATGAAACCTGTAACTTTTGTAAAGATATAGGACATCGTGAGGAAGATTGTAGGAAAAAAGACCAGGATCTGCTATAACTGTGGGAAAACCGGGCATTTCAGAACCGAATGTCGCAAACTGGTCAAACCAGCAGACAACAAAGCTAAGACGACTGACGGAACTACTAAGAATGCCAGAGCATTCCAGCTGACCACTCAAGAAGCAGAACTCATTCCCGATGTGATAACTGGTACGTTCTTAGTTCACGACGTGTTTGCAAAAGTATTATTTGACTCTGGTGCAAACCAAAGTTTTATTAATACTTCATTCTGCCAAGCTCTTAATTTACCATTGACCAATCTTAGGCAGATTTTTACAGTCGAAACGGCAGATGGAAATTCTGTTAGCATAGATAAGGTTTTGCGAGAAGGAAAGATAGAACTCTTAGGCCATAAGTTTTCCGCAAACCTGTTACCTATGAAGTTAGCCGGATTCGATGTGGTATTAGGAATGGACTGGTTAGTAGCCAACCATGCTAGAATTCTCTGTGATAAAAATTCAGTAGAAATCCATACACCTACAGGAGAAGTAATTTCAATCACAGGAAATAAACCTCGAAAGCCACTGAAATTCATTTCAGTAATGAAGTTGGCTAGTTATTCAAGAAAACAAGAAGTAGTGTATATGATTTCAGTGATCATTAACACAAAAAGTAAGGAACTTAAGGAAATACCAGTAGTCTCAGAATACTCCGACGTATTCCCAAAAGAATTACCTGGATTACCACTCGATAGGGAAGTAGAGTTTAGGATTCATCTAATTCCTGGAACTACCCCAATAGCTAAAGCACCTTACCGGCTAGCACCCACTGAAATGCTAGAATTGAAAAAGCAATTAGATGAATTACTAAGCAAAGGATTTATACAACCTGGTTCATCCCCTTGGGGAGCACCAGTGTTGTTTGTGAAAAAGAAAGATGGACCGATGAGAATGTGTATTGATTATAGAGAATTAAATAAGGTTACAATTAAGAATCGATACCCATTACCTAGAATTGACGATCTTTTTTATCAACTCCAGGGAGCTAGGTATTTTTCTAAGATAGACTTACGCTCCGGATATCATCAGTTGAAAGTACAAGAAGAAGACATACCTAAAACTGCTTTCAGAACTAGGTATCATCATTATGAGTTTACAGTCATGCCCTTCGGACTAACAAATGCTCCTGCAGCATTCATGGACATGATGAATCTGATTTGTAAACCATACTTGGATAAATTCGTAATTGTCTTTATCGACGATATACTTATTTATTCCAAAAGTCAGGAAGAACATTGTGAGCACCTGCATGTACTCTTAACTTTGTTAAGAAAGGAAAAACTTTACGCCAAATTCTCGAAGTGTGAATTCTGGCTACAAGAAGTGCAATTTTTAGGGCATATGGTGAATCACGAAGGTATTCATGTAGATCCTTCTAAAATAGAAGCAATCACCAAATGGAAGGTTCCGCAAACAGCTATGGAAATTAGAAGCTTTTTAGGCTTAGCTGGATACTATAGACGATTTATTAAGGATTTTTCTAAGATAGTTGTACCTTTGACTAAGCTAACCTGTAAAGCAGTTAAGTTTGAATGGGGACCCCAGCAAGAAGAGGCTTTTAAGATTATGAAGCAAAAGCTAACAAACGCTCCAATTCTAGCCCATCAGAAGGAACGGAAGATTTTGAAGTCTACTGCGATGCTTCTAAGCTAGGATTAGGATGTGTATTAATGCAACGCAAAAAGGTAATTGCATATGCCTCAAGACAATTGAAGAAGCACGAAGAGAATTATACGACTCATGATTTAGAATTAGGATCAATAATTTTTGCCCTTAAGATTTGGAGGCATTATCTGTATGGAAGTAAGTTTACTGTCTATACGGATCACAAAAGTCTAAGGTATATATTTGGGCAAAAAAAATTGAACATGAGGCAAAGAAGATGGATGGAAATCCTAAGTGATTACGACTGTGATATTCAATATCACGAAGGAAAAGCAAACATAGTCGCTGATGCTCTAAGTCGTAAGTATCATGAAAAGCAAAAGCAAGTTCGTGCTCTTAGATTAAATCTGCAATTAGATTTAATGGAACAACTGAAGAAAGTTCAAGAAACAGCAATCGAAGACGATGCTGAAGGAATGAAAGGACGAATAAAAGAGTTAGAGCAAGGAAATGATGGAATTTGGAGATTCCACCAGAAAAGAATCTGGGTACCTAAGCAGGGAGAATTAAGAGATAAGATTCTAGAAGAAGCTCATAAATCTAGGTATACCATGCATCCCGGTAACAATAAGATGTACCAAGATTTAAGAAATAATTTCTGGTGGATAGGTATGAAAAAGGACATAGCTAAATATGTATCTAAATGTCTTACTTGTTCGCAAGTAAAAGCAGAACACCAGAAACCTTCGGGACTACTACAACAATTAGAAATGCCTGTATGAAAATGGGAACTCATAACAATGGACTTTGTTACTAAGTTACCCAAAACCAGAAAAGGTAATGATGCAATTTGGGTAATTGTAGATCGATTAACCAAATCAGCTCATTTTCTACCCATGAAAGAAACCTTTAGCATGGAAAGGTTAGCCAAGTTGTATGTAGACGAAGTAGTATCCTTACATGGAGTCCCACTCTCCATTGTATCGGATAGGGATAGTCGTTTCACTTCCCATTTCTGGACTAGTTTTCAGGAAGCAATGGGAACTCGACTAAATTTAAGTACTGCCTATCATCCACAAATAGACGGACAAAGTGAAAGGACAATACAAACTCTGGAAGACATGCTCCGAGCATGTGTAATTGATTTTGGTGGTAACTAGGATAACCACTTACCCTTAATTGAATTCTCCTATAACAATAATTATCATTCAAGCATTGAAGCTGCCCCATTTGAAGCACTGTATGGACGTAAGTGTAGAACTCCAGTTTGTTGGGCAAAAATAGGAGAAAGTCAGCTATCAGGTCCTGAAATTGTACAAGAAACCACTAACAAGATAACTCAAATCAAAGAAAGACTGAAAACGGCTCGAGATCATCAGAAAAGCTATGCAGACAATCGCCGCAAGCCGCTAGAGTTTCAAGTCGGAGACAAAGTACTTTTGAAAGTTTCTCCTTGGAAAGGAGTAGTACGGTTCGGTAAGAAAGGAAAGCTGAGTCCAAGATACGTAGGACCATTCCCAGTAATCCAACGAATAGGACCAGTTGCCTATCGTTTACAACTACCAGAAGAATTAGCTGGAGTACATGACGTATTTCATGTATCCAACCTCAAGAAATGCCTATCTGACGAATCCCTGGTAGTACCTCTTCAAGATATAGAGGTAAAGGAAAAGCTGAAATTTGTGGAGAAACCACTGCAGATAGAAGATAGAAATCATTTATTTGAATAAAAGTTATATCGGGCCGTAGATAAAAATACAAGCATTGCATCAGGCCCATATGTAAATTTGTGATTTACCACTTACCAGCATAAGCAAACAAAATCGATGCCAGCCAACTAGACAAGTAGAAGCGACAAAACAAGTTTTTTTTTAATTGAATTAAGTTTGTTGTTGTCCAAGGTTTGCTCTCATCTCCTTGTTTTGACCCTATGTTTTTAACTTTTGATATTTGTGATTGACCCTTTGTTTTCTACGGTTTTTAAATTTCGTAAGAAAAAAAGTTGTTGAATGGGGTGTGTTTAGTGAAACTTACATGTTTCTTTTCTTGCCACGTGCCTTTCTGGTTTAGAATTGGTAATCAGGAGCAAAACGAAACCTAAATTGACTTAACACCCAGTTGATTTTATTATTCAAGAAACTAATCACAAAACTTGAACTTACAATTCATAATACCATAAGCATTTTATATAAACTAACTTATCACATTAGACTTATACTAGAATTACTAATTAATTAATATTTCAAGACATGATAATTATCACAAATAACCAAACCTTAACGTAACAGTAATCACTGTGACACTAAGCGTTATATTGTTCCACTAAGCCTTAATGTAACAGTAATCACAGTTACACTAAGCGTTATACTGTTCCACTAAGCCTTAACGTAACAGTAATCACTGTTACACTAAGCGTTATACTGTTCCACTAAGCCTTAACATAACATTAATCACTGTTCTGCTAAGCCTTAACGTAACAGTAATCACTGTTCCACTAAGCCTTAACGTAACAGTAATTAGTCCTTTAGTAATTAGTCCTGTAATCAATTAGTCTGTAACTAATTAGTCATTTTTGTTAATTAATTAATTAATTAATCAGTCCTTAATTAAAACATACTACTTTAGAGGTTCTTTAGCTTTTAAGTGTTTCGTTCAATTCAGTTCATCTTGTGAATTTGTATTGTCAGTAGTTAGCCATAGATGGCTAATATTTATTTACTCTTGTCAAGTGCATATTATAAGTCCATTTGTTAATATATGCAATTGTAGTTTTTAAGCAAGTTTCATATGTTAACTTTTTTTTTATGAAAAGTGCAAATATTTAGACTTAAAACACATTTAAATACTAATATTTATCAATATTTTAAAACATGGTAATTATCACAAATTAGTAAGACCACGTGTAGTGAGACATTATGATAATGCCTCTCTGTTGGGCGTAATCCGACATGTGGCATCCCAGTCAGCATGGGACATTATAGGATGTGAAGTTCAAAATCAGTGTAGTGGTATAATGTATCATTCAATCATTACCCAATTATTTATTTTTAATAATTTTCTTTTGAAAAAAAAAAATAAAGCAAATAATATTTCATTAACTATAAAAAATACGTTGACATCAAGACATGCAAAAGTACTAATAGTTGCGTGTACTCTATCGTGTTCGGATAACAATCTTGGTAATTATTGGTTGGTAGTGGTTGGGTGGTGTTCGGACGATATGAATTTGGGTTGCTTGGCTAAGACGGAACACCAAAAGGGGAGGGGGAATGGATGCATAATATGTTTTTGAGTAAACTTCAATTTTACACCCTAAGGTTAGGGGTCATTGGCATGTCTACCCCCCCCCCCCTAAGGAAATAATTGCAATTTTACCCCCCACTGTTTGCTCTTATGTCGCATGTTTACCCCCCGGCGTCAAAGTGGCTAATAGATCTGTTAACTCTAAGTTGAAATGACTATATTACCCTTACATTTTACCCCCCAACATTCCTGTTAAGTCGCACAATTACCCCCCCACTGGTAAATTACTAATTTGTCCTTTGTTATTACCCCCTGTACTTTGTGTTAAGACAAAACATTACCCCCTGCAACTTCCAAAACCCTTCCCGCCAAAATCAAATACCTGTTCTATGATTCTATAAATAAAAAATCTGAACCTGTTCTATGATCTGAAACCTAATTCTGATTTTTGAACACGTAATCTGAAACCTAACAAGCATACCTGCTCAAAAATCTGAAACCTAACAAGCAAAGCATTATATGCATCTGTTATACGAACTGCAGGACGAACAAAAGACTCCAAAACTGTTCCATTTAAATGCTTGAAGAAAAAATCAGCAATTAAGAACATTATACATCGGGAAGTGTAATTCAATATATTTGTAGTTGGTATAGGGTATACCTCTCTTTGCAATGTTTAAAGTCATCAGCATATATAACAGCTTCTCCATCTTTAGTTATTTTCCAAAAAGTATAACAAAAAGTATCATTTTAGATAAAAAGAATGATTCACTCAGTATTTCCCCGCTGACAAAACCTTTTTCAAACATGTTTCAGGTGATCTGTTGTGATCCAGGAAAAGTGCCGTGAAGCACTACAAGCTTAAGGAAGTGGCTCAATATAAATAAATAAATGAACATGTTTTGTAAAATAAAGATTTCCCAGTGAAATCACTTTATTGTAAATTACAGGGTTTTATCCTTAAATTATGTAATAAAATAAACGGGAAGTTTTTATTAAAAGATCCTGTATTAAAGACTTCCGTTGTCGCCTAAATTAAATACCACGGGGTTCCTGGTCCGCGGCTCTTGACCGGGTCAAACCGGGGCTAGGGCCGTGACAATGAGTAAGAAAAATTCTCACCGGATAAATGACAATTCTGAGAGTTAGAAACAGTTAGAAACACAGTTATCATAGTTCACATTTATATCAAATCAGTTATTTCTATAAGGTGTTCAAAAATCAACCAAAAATGTGAAACCTAACAAGCATACCTGTTCAAAAATCAAGCATACCTGCTGCAATGTGTTCTATACTCAAAAAATAAAGCATACATGCTGCACTAACAATTTCATTCAATGTATCTGATCATGTATGAAACCACTGCTGCTCTGACCATGTATGAAACCACTGCTGCACTAACAACCACATTCAGACATTGTAACTCACATTCAGACATTGTAACACATTCAGACAATGTGTTCTAGAACCTGATTAGAACTTATGCACATGCAAACTGTCATTTTAGAATCTGATTAAGCACACGTATGCCCAAACTGTGATAAACCAGTGTGTGTTATTTACAACCTGCAAATGCACATGAAACTGTCATCTACATGAGTGTGCTGCCCATTTTGATCAATCTGCTGATCAAACATAATGTCAAGAAACAATGAGTGTGCTGCCCATGTTGATCAATCTGCTGATCAAGATACCAACATTAACCTAGATTAGCTAAGTACTAGGTAACCAACATCAACATTTTACACAAAATGCATAAAACAACATACCCAAAATCATCATCATCATTTTAGACAAAAGCTAAATAAGTTAAGTTAGGTTAACCTACATATTACACAAAAGCTTCGATTAAGTTAAGTTAACCTACATATTACACAAAAGCTAAAAACATCTGCTCAACTCTCCGGTGGTAGATGGAAGTTGAGGACAGGCCTCCCAAACACAGAGACCACCAGGTGGACCACCAATGATGAGCTTGATAAGCTCATCGTCAGGTCAACTGTAAAAAAAACCAATAGTGAACCAAATCAGACCCTAAACCCTGTTTATAATATGATAATGACTAAATCTGACCCTGATTAACTAACATTGGCCGATTATACCTTTGGTGTGGCGGATGAGATAGCGGATTAGCCAACAAAAGACTGGCATTTAGACTGATATGAAGATAGCGGCAGTGGTTGTTGTGACCGGAGGAGAAAAATGATCGAGGAGAAGAATGATCGGACGAGTTGTTGTCGCCGGAGAGACACTGATCACCGTCGCCGGAGAAGAAGCTTGAAGGACAATGGTGGGAAGGTGGGGGGTAATTATGCTTTGTTATGTTACTTATAGAGGGTGTTGTACAGAAGAAGCTTGACATTAGTAGCAAAATGACAATTTTACCCTTTGACCATCAGCTTATAATGTTGACTGTTAAGCCACTTTGACACTGGGGGGTAAACATGCGACATAAGAGCAAACAGTGGGGGGTAAAATTGCAATTATTTCCTTAGGGGGGTAGACATGCCAATGACCCCTAACCTCAGGGTGTAAAATTGCAGTTTACTCTATGTTTTTTTATAAAGAATAAGAGAAGAGTTTGTAAAAAAGTGGGTTGAATTGGGGTTTAAATAGGTGAGAAAGTAAATAATAAAAATTGAAAAATAATTTTTTTATAACCATTGCCCAACAGTACATTTTTTCGAAAACGCCCAACTAAAAAAAGACCCGAAAACGCCCTAGGGGCGGTGGCCACAACGTTTTCCGGCGTTATGGGCCAAAAAAACCCAAATAACACACCACTACGGGTGGTCTAAACCTTAAACGCGTCCAAATAACGCACCACTATAGGTGGTCTAAATCTTAAACACATTTAATTATTCCATATATAAATAAGCAACTTATATGTGCATCATGACTTGTACCTTATGCTTGGAGAGTGTTTAAAAAAAACTAGGTTTTTCACATTTGACACGAACATCTCATATTTTACATTTTAACCCCTTTTCATTTTTTTTAATTTTACTTCAAAGTTTTTCATCTTTTATAATTTAACACAACACTTTATTATTTACAACTTTCGTACCCCATACTTTTTATCTTTAGCAAGTTTTTCGTTTTACATTCTGTAACACCCCAAATTCGTATGACACGTTCTAACGTTTTATCCGCATAATTTTTTTTATGAAAAGAAATGGTAAACATAATTTTTACCATCATTAAGGTTTTATAAATATTAATAAAAAAAAAAGAGGTCTTATGTATGCATGGATGTTACTAGAGAATTATAAAAATAAAAAGAAAGTGTTATGTTCTAAAAAGATGAAGGAGGTTAAGTGAAAATGTGAGATTAAAACACCTAACTAAAAAAAATGCCCAGTATGTGTGTGTGGGTGTATGTTCGATCGAGAGAGAGAAGCCAGGAGGAACTTCTCCTTCATAACCCTAGTCCTTCAATTCCCCACAAAATTGAAGGAGTAAAAGGCTGAGATTTCAATGCATGAGCTAGGAATCATGATTCCCTAAGTGTTATAAGTGTCAAGTAAGTTTAATTTCATGATTTGGTGATATTTGATGTAGTGGGTTTAGTGTAATCCGTGAATGCAATGTTAAATCTAGTATGAATAATGGTTGCTATGGTAGTGTAGACATCAAGATATGATAAATTCTGAATATGATGATGAATTTAGGGAAAACCCACTTATATGCTCATGAATGATTTGAAGTTGTGAAATTTTATATGTTAATTAGATGAATGTTGGTGATATTATGATAAATAGGTGAGTTAGAACAAAGTGTATATGTTTATGATGACAAATTGTGATGCTAAGAGATACATATACTAACTATGTTAATTAATGGATGAATTACAAAGGAAAACATGCTTTAAGTACTTGTACTTTATGCTTATTAATTAGTATGCACATAAGGTGTTCGATGAAATGCCTAAGTCGGTTAGGTTATGGTTTTACATGAATACTTGATGAGTTAATGTAACGTGTTTATGGTAATGATGTATGTGATTAGTAGACCTCATAAAGAAGGATAGTGAATTGTGAAAGTAATGAAAGCTAAGTGTATGAGTTATGATGTATAGGAACAAAGAAGGAGCAAGTCACTCCGAAGCGCAAGGAACTCAAGACCACGGTAAGTTCATTTGAACTTTATGTACTCTACTTGTAGATTTATGAATGATAATATTTAGTACTATGAATTTAGTGTAAGTTTCCTTTACGATTCATGATTGAATAGATATAATGAGTTTATATGGAGAAATGTCCAAAAGATAAGGTTTGAAGCAAATTGGAAAATAACCCGTTTAATGGGTTGGAATGATAAGTAGAATGATTGTTGGAATGTTTGAGAATTTGACTTGTTCATAACGGGTCAAATAACGTAAGTATAATGAAGGACTTGATACATAGCGGTTCGTTATAAATGAATCGGAAAGTGGTATGATGAATGTTTCCGAATGGAGGTGATAATGTTAGTAAAGCTATGTGATATGTTAATGGGTCGACTGATGATACGGAATTAAAAGGATTTCAATAGTTAGATATTACGAACTAACAATGTTTTGTTGTTATGAATAATAGGTAAATTTCTTGCTTGATTGCGGCGCACTCGGACCGAACACACAATGTCGACTTTTTACACGCTTCCGGTTCAAGTTGTCTATTATGTATGGGTCAAAGTTTTTATTTTGTGATATGGTGTTAAACTTGTGTTTAGTATGTTAGTATGTAGTTTGGATTTCTAAACCTTTTGTATAGGTTGTACAAAATGTTTATGGTGAACCTTATATGGTCACCACTTTGCTATTTTGAAAAATGTCGTAGAACTTAAGTAAATTGACGATGTTAAAAGCAGGGGAAAAGTTCTTAATGCAAACGGGTCATGTCAATTTTTTGTAAAATTGTAAGAATTTTTTTTGTTATTAGTCGAATGTGAAAAGTTGGGCGTCACACATTCTAAATTTTGCGAGTTAACATGTCGTAGCGTGCATGTGAGGTTCAACGTTTTTGCTATATTTTTCATATTTGACAGACCCGTCGCAACGCGTCCATTTTTCCCCTTTTGAAAAGTTCGCCGCAACGGGCGAGTCGTAAATCGACTAAGTTATTATTTTCTACGTTTTACGTTTCTGGTTAATTTCTTCGCATTAAGACACTGTAACGGGTGTGCGTGGTTCAAAGACTTTAGTCTGCTATTTTCGTCTGCTTTTCGTTCAGTGTAATTTTTATCATTTTATCTTATTTTTACGATGTTGAGAGTCGATGTGGTTGTGGCATTGGTGCTACTTGGCACGGTTTTACGAACGTTTTTAACCTATTAAATTTTTTACTAATTTTTTGTTTTAGTTTACCCCTATACTTCCTTTACTTAAAAACTATTTTTTACGTGCATATTTTATGTATGGGTATGTGTAAATATGATTTCTTCTACATTACGTAAACTTTTTTTTATAGACGAGTCAGGTCAAATATAATACGTTTTCGTTTAAAGAAACCATTTTTACGTGCATATTTCTATGTACGTTTTCGTATAAATTCAAGTTGTTCTACGTTTCGACGTAAACTTTTTTGGGAAATGATTCAGGTCAAATATAATATATTTTCGTGTTTATTTTATGTATGTTTCGTAATGTTTGTTTCGAACCGAGTGGAATCAAATTATGGTTTCTTTTTCTCCCCTTTTTTCGAAAGATCTAATTAATCCCTTTCGATTACATGTGCATATTTTCCTTCATACCCGTTACGTTTTCTTTGTATAAGTTGGGTCACATATAATACGTTATGATTGTTCGATATGAATTCCATTTACTTTACGTTTGATCCAATCATAATGCTTATACAGGTTATACTGAGTTCAACTGGATACGTCGAAATGTGTGTTTTCATATGGTTAATGCATCATATAACATTTGGACTAATCCATTCAATGTTTACGATATACCCGCGCCGCAACGCGGGCGGGTCTTAACCCTCACTACTAGAAAAATTAAAATTTATGACACCATTTTCCGTAGAAAATGCGTCACAACTCGCGATTTTCTACGAATTTGTGACGAAATGCGTATGTAGGAAAACCACTCGTAGGAAACTGGTTTCTTACGCATTTTCTACGCATTTTTCTACCCATTTCTGACAGAAAAGGGCTGTCACAAATTGCTACACATTTTCTACGCATTTTCCTACCCATTTAACGGAAGTTAATTTTTAATTTTTGCTACACAATTGTCACGAAATTTAATTTTCTACGAATTTGTGACGAAATGCATATGTAGTTAAACCACTCGTAGGAAACTGGTTTCTTTACGCATTTTCCTACCCATTTCTAACAGAAAAGGGCTGTCAGAAATTGCTACATATTTTTCTACGCATTTTCCTACCCATTTAACGGAAGTTAATTTTTTATTTTTGCTACATAATTGTCACGAAATTTAATGTTTTTTCTAGTTTTATTCTGTTTATAAAACATCCGAGAGATCAGATACAAAAGCAAATAAAACTAAAAACTATAAAATTTCAATAACATTAATCATAAATTTCAAAGTTATATGTAAACACTAATAAATAATTTAATTAACTTACACACGGTACTTATACTAGTCATAGAAGACATGAAAAAAAACTGAAAAATTGGAAATCACACACATCTCTACCTTGACTTTTAGCATTAGATGCTCAGTTTGTTGAGTCGATGAAGCAAAACTTGAATCTTGATTTAGAACTCTATGCGTAATTGATAGTTATCTTCTCGAATTTAATATATAATTCTTAAATGCAGTTATCGGTGCACCGGTCATTCAAGTAATTACTATTTATTTCATGACTACGGAAGCAGAGTCATATATTGTCTTATTTAATTAAGCATATGATAATATTTGGGAAGATTTTCAAAGAAAATTGTTCCCAATTCGTACGAATCAACAACAACACATCCAGATTCGTACCAAACGTATGCAGATTTGTATGAACATCAATTTCCAGATCTATTCAACTTCATCTTGACTGAACTGAACCTGAAGATGATGAAGGACTCAAGAGGTGATGGTTTGTTTGTGTGGGTGAGTGTCGTCGGCAGAAGGAGACGCAGTGTGGGGCGTGGTTGTCGGAGAGCGGCCGGCACCGGCTGGCATGTCGCCGGAGATAGGCTAGGTTGATCGAGAGAGAAGGGGGAAGGGGGTTTGTGGTGTGCTGCTCTTCAAAGTAAAAAGAATTTAGGGTTTAAACTAAAGCTTTTGATTCTAGAGTATTTTTAACCGTTAGATTGATTATTAGGTGAATAATGGACCATAGGATGGTGATCCATGTGAAGTTGAAGTAAAGCTTTTGATTGGCTCAATTATGTGTAAACCCTTTTTGTTTTCTTTCTTTTTTTTTTCATTTTGTAATCTTTTATTGTTAGTTTTTTTAAAATGTTTTGTATTCGACTTTACTATAAAAAGGTTTTTTTTTTTTTCTAAAAGTTGTTTTATTTTTTTTAGGAAAATGTTTTTTTTGGTAGAAATTCCAACACAAGAATTGCTATCCTAAGGAACTGACCGATACCACCCGAACAATATCGGTACCAGTAACAATATTAAATTATATGGTTTCAGTTTCGATTTCAATGAATCGATACCGTACCAAACCTAACCGATACCGGCCAAACAATATTGTACTCGAGGTACATGTATTCATTTTTATGATTTCCAATTTCGATAACTTATTTTCATTTCTTGTTAAACCCAGCCTTATCGTGGTGTTTGCCATTTATTTTATGCAATGCACAACAGGTACTCGGGTAGCTTACAATTACCAAATCATGGTTATGCATTTTATACAAATTATACAAATTTATGGTTTTCCCTTTTAGCAGTGAGTTAGATGAGGAGTTTGAATTTTGTGCTTGAATATAAATTTAGGGATTTAGTATTGTTAAAACTTGAAGTTTAAGGTTAATGAAACTATTATTGAAAAGAAAGCCATTAACTTTTGAGTGTTTACTAATGTTTATATATATTTATTTTTGATTAGATTTTGTACTTTATGATGTTCCGGACTCGACCATACAAAAAATAATTTGAATCCTTTTCTTTCAAAATAAAACCATTCATAAAAAGATTAAGGATTTTTATAAGGATGAAATTTGAAAACTTTTAAACTTATTATTAATATGGTGGATAGTAATGATTGAAAGGGAATTATGAGATGTATGGTAATAATAAAATATGGTAATAATAAAACTAGTTAAATATTTAAATATGGTAATAAATTTTCTATCACAAATGCGTAGCAAGTTGCTACACATTTCCTACGCAATAAATTTTCCATTACAAATGCGTAGCAAGTTGCTACACATTTCCTACGCAATAAATTTTCCATCACAAATGCGTAGCAAGTTGCTACACATTTCCTACGCAATATGGTAATAAATTTTCCATCACAAATGCGTAGCAAGTTGCTACACATTTCATACACAATAAATTTTCCATCACAAATGCGTAACAAGTTGCTACACATTTCCTACGCAATAATTAATAATAATGCTGATTAAACATAAAATATAATCTAAGTATAATAATAAATAATTCGTCATAAATGCGTAGCAAGTTGCTACGCATTTCTGACGCAACAATTAATATTTAAATGAATTTAACATATAAATCTAATTCCAACAAATAAATAATGGTTCCGTCGGAAATGAGTAGCAAGTTGCTACGCAGTTGCTACGCATTTCCGACATAATACTTAGAATTAGTATATTTGTCACTATTGTGTCACAAATTGCCCAAAAAAATCAAGGTCTTTTTTCCGTAGGAAATGCGTAGTAAATGTGTCAGAATTTGTGACGCATTTTTTTGCGTAGGAAATTTCCGTAGCAAAATGACCACTTTTCTAGTAGTGCCTAGTTACAAATAATTATCAACTCGACTCCTTGAGCCTCGCACGCCAAGTCGGCTTTAATCCAAAATTCCCCACAGCCTTCCCCTAGGTTTTAACTTTTCACCTTGCCTTTATATCCATCTATTTCATCCGTACCACCGTTTATTGTATGTCGAGATTAGTTTTTCGCTGCAGTAAAAGGTCTTTTTCTCTTCTTTTTTATTGTTTGTTTTAGTCAACGTACTATGGTTTTCTGTGGTAGTTATGAAACTGCTACACAGCACACGATCCTTTGTCATAAGTGTTGTTAATCTGTAATGTCTCTGTTGAAGCTTACAATTTTCTTTTACCTTATATTCGCATTACAACTGTTAATCAGTTCGTTCTTTTGAAAGCGGTTGTTACATTATTTTAGGATGATACGTGAAACTAACTAAGATGCATATTGTTTTTTTAGGGTTTGATATGTGTGGTTTTGAAGCTTGCATGTGTGTTATAAATAATAAATAAATATATTTCCTTGTTGATTCTCCAGCAATTTTTTTTTTTAAATACAGGAGGGGTGATTTGGAGCAATGGCTGCTGCTGCATCTGTGAAATCTGACGAGGAGCATTTTGAGGAGTGGATGAAACAGTACAACAAAATATACAAAACCGAAGCGGAGAAGCAGATTAGATTCAAGTCGTTTCAAATAAATCTCCGTAGTATAGAAGCTCATCTTGCAAATAAAAGCCTAAAAGCACACACCAAGGGTTTTACCAAATATTCGGACTTGACTATCGATGAGTTCTTTAGAGAGATCCTCGGATGCCCCAATGGTTGTGGTGGTTGTTTAGATGACAGTGACAGTGATGAGGACGAGGAAGAGGAAGAGGAAGAGGAAGGGGATGGGCTCGGAAGCGGGGTTGAGGGCAAGGGCGACGACGAGGTTCCTTGTTACAAAGAAGAGGCTCTAAGTAATTTTACCCATTCAAGCCAAATGATATCTTAATTACAAATGTATCTTTGTAAATAAAAACAAATAAATACTAGGTGATGACCAAAGAGGATGTTACAATGGCTATGGAAGAAAACGAAGAATCGCTTTCCATATGTATCTATTAATTTTTACCCATGATGGTTGCTTTCGATTCTCATAAAATATCACATTTCTTTTGTCTTCGTTAGGAACAAGAAAGACGTTGAGCGAGCGGCTACAAGCAATTGCAGACATCCTAAAGTGTTACAAAGATTTGAAGATCAAGCTTCTAGTGATTTTATTAGGTTTTAAGTTAATTTTATCTCGGGTAATATTACTAATTCGGATGAAGTAACCCTTTATGTTTAATAGTACGGTTAATTCTCTGTTAATCCTTTTTAGTAAGTAAATCTTCTATATGCCAATGAAGCCCAGCTCAGCTGGGTGGAGGTGTGAGGGTTTTACCCTCTGGTCACGGGTTCGATCCCGGGCTAGAGCGGTTTTCCCGCACGGGTGAGCTAAGGGGTCGACTACCAGCCGGTCGAAAGCTGGTGTGGGCTGGACCTTAGGGGGGGCCCGGGGGTCGATCCCGGGGGGCGGAGGTACTTCGTCTAGGTGTGTTCCGCTGAGCCATTCAAAAAAAAAAAAAAAAGTAAATCTTCTATATATAATAAATAAAACTAATTGTGGGACACGTGTCCAATTCTTAGAGCATTGTTTTTGTGGGTTTCCCGCTCAAATGATTGGATCAATTTTTGGGGACCCGACCCATATCAAATACGACTTTTGCTTCTTATGTTCGCTACTTTCTCCCTCTGTTATGTTTCATGAAACCCTAATAAATGCCGTCCACATGAATACCCCAAAATATTGAAGACAACACAATCTTTCAACGAATACCTTTCTAATATCCGATTCCACAATTGATCGCAGGTTTGTTCGGTCTCCCAATCATTATTTTGTGTTTCTTTTTGGTTAATTGTTAAATCCTTAGGGTTTATCATGATTCGCTACTTCCTCTCTTTTATGTTTCATCAGACTGAAACCCTAAATGTCGTCCACATGAATACCCCAAAATATTGAAGGCAACACAATCTTCCAAGGAGTACCTTTCTAATATCTGATCCCACAATTGATCGCAGGTTCGTTCGGTCTCCCAATGATTATTTTGTGTTTTTTTTTTTGTTTAAATTGTTGAGTCCTTAGGGTTTATCATGTTTCGACTTTTTGCTTAGGTTTGTTTAAAACTCCTTTGATTCACTTGAACTAAAATCAGTACTTTGTTTTTATCTCTTCGGGGTTTTTCTTTTTTTCAATTTCTAATTTCTGATTCATAATTCTAGCATTCCAGGTTTTGATAGCTCCAAACGATTCAAGGTTGCTCGAATGAGATTGACTATTTAATTCCTTTTATGTTCCCATGGCTTACATCTGGCATTTATGTGAATTAAATTCACAAGGTATGTTGTTGCTGTTGTTAATATTATTGTTTTGCTAATCTTTTTTTAGCCTATAGATATTGATCTACACATATTATTGTTTTATAGGCTAAACTGCTATATGGACTTTGTCTAACAAAATTTACACAATATTATTGTTTACACACGATGCACCTTATAAAGTTTAAATGTTATGTAATGTCGTTTAACCACTATTTCACAATTGAGTCATAGTATCAGTTTGAGTATTCTTGCAAAATTGAGTCACAATATCTTTCTTTTCCAATCAACTAGACTAGCTCAAAAGATATGGAGTGGTTGGATGGCCTCCACATATCCTATGTCACAACCTGCACATCTTAATATCCGACTTCATTTAGCCTTTCAACACTCCTACATGGGAACAATATAGGCAACTTCTGTTTTTTTAATATGTTTGAGTAGGGCTTTTATCTTAGGCATTTTTAATTTGGTTACACCCGAATACAGTTCGGTGAGTGTTGTGTGTGCATTCGGTTTGGTTGAGGACACGTTTAAGAAACATGCTTTGGCAAGCAATAAAGGTACATATATTATTTTGTGTGATCGGTTTGGTTGAGGACACGTTATAATGCGAGTTCTTTGTTTAAACAAATTCAAGTCCAAATTAAAGGTACGGATATTATTAGTTAATTATAGCTTTACATAAATCTATCTTCACTTGCTATGCCATCACAACCCAGCTTATAACTATATCATGTAATTTTAATTTTATTGTATGTACTACTACATATATTGATTTCAAATAACATAAAAATCTGTTTTAGTTACATCTTATATTCTATCGTAATTAGACACATTGCTCTATAGTTTTATTTTGTATTTTATCCGAATTTTAGCCTATTCACAGAATCACATTCAACATGGATGACATGATCGCTGAGTTTTCGGGTCGGCGGAGACGGTCCAAGTGTCAGAACAACGGGCTTTTCGAGCAATATGTTTGGCGATAATGTGGGTAGATTTGATAATATCTTCAGCTCTTTTGGTGGTGGCAGTGGTAGATCGTATGGCAGCGGTGGTGGAGTTAGGTCGGGTACTCGAAAGCTGCCCGATCTCGAGAGAAATCTACCATACCATGATAAAGCACCATTTAACCACTCTGTTGTTGTCCGAATATTTTTTGGTTGTTTGCACATAAAGGCAGCCATAATCAAAGAAGTTAACCCACTTATTCTTGTATTAGTGTTGTGTGTGTTATGCTTTTTTTGCTACACTGTTTTCTTAATTTTAGATATTTGAAATATGTCTCTTGGTTGATATTGGAAAGTATCCTTATTTAATGGGTCAAGTTGCTTGATCATAATTGCTTACACTAATTTTTTATTTTTTTTTATTTCAGTTTCCTCTAATTCGATGGTGATGAATGATGTTTGTCAAACTGCACTTTATGTGGCAAGAGACGATGGATATAGTAATGTTGTCCATGCAATTGAGGTACACATGTAGTTTATTTCACACATGACTTTGATGGATACATTTTTTTCTCATTTTTTGATATGTCATCATCTTATGTTTGGTTTGTAATGCAATTATTGTAGAACCATATAGCTTTTACCAACAATACTAAACACGAATTAAAAAAAAAAGATTGTAACTTTGTATTTTTTTATTTGATGAATTTAGTGCTTACAAGTTCTAATATAATAGAATGTTTCAACATTTATAGTCCACAATCCCATTTTGTTTGGAATTAGCTATTATGGTGTCACAACTTTTATGTACAATTATTGTTGAGCAAAAGCTATGTAATGCAATTTATTTTTCATAATTTTTATTGTATTTTTATGTCTTATACAACTTAAATTGTTCAACCGTGTATCACACGGGTAAATAACCTAGTCTATCTATATAATAAAAGAAACCTTTTTGGAGACACATGTCACTTTCTCATGCACTCTCTAATTGTGTTTTCCCACTTAAATCAATTTATTAATTTGGTGAGTTTGTTAGTTAGGATAAGGATTAAAATAGAGAAAAAAAATGATGATTTGATGATTTATTATTTTATCTCAAGTATATTTAATTTATTTGCCTTCTTTACCTTTTCTTAATTGATAACGAAACAATTTTTAATAAGAAAAATCAAGAAACATATTGAATAAAATATGAATTAGTTAATAAAAATACTATCTACTAATAATATGTTTTATTTAATCTAATTTGGTTCAAACCCAAAACTACAGAACCTGGGTCGTTATAGAGAGAAAATTTGTGATGATTTATTTTTTTTCTCTTTAACTATATTTAATTTTCTTTTCTTTTAAGTTGGTTATAAAACATGACATATTGATATGATTCGAAATTTATAATTTTTTATTAGTTCAAATTACTTTTCCATATTTAACCACTTTTATTTTATTAGTTATATATTAAACTATTACCGGACTTATAATAATTAACATGTATGAGTTGATATGGACTCTTTTTTATTTCGGAAATTGTGTAATTTATAATTCTATATTTATGATAATCTTTATTTTATAGACAAAGTTATGCAATTTATTTTCTATATTTAGATATAGAAAGATCCTAATTTTATAATCAAAGTTGTGTCATGTTTTCAAAGATTTTTATTTTTATTTTAACAAAACCTATTAAAAAATTAAGATCTTTTAGGGGGAATTTGACAACTTTTAAAATGATTTTTTTTTTAAAACAGGGTATGACAAGTGACAAGTAGGGGTGTTCATCGGGTTTTTTCTTCGGGTTTCGGGTTTTTCGGGTCGGGTTGTTCGGGTTTTTCTCTAGGAAAAATTGACCCGATAACCAACCCATTAAAGTTCGGGTTAGTCGGGTTTGGGTTATTCGGGTTCGGGTTAGTTCGGGTCGGGTTATTCGGTTTTCGGGTTTAGATGTAAAATGAAAATAAATGTTTTTTTTTAACAAAATATCATAAAAATTCATATTGTTACTTTATAAATATTATCAAAGTTCAAAGATTAATTGACAATATGCTATTATAATATTTAAAAAACCAAAAACTTAGTGTTCCATCTATTAAAGACTCAAAATCTAAACACTTTTATAAGAAAAAATCAATAAATGTTCGGGTTTTTTTCGGGTTTCGTGTTCGGGTTTTTCGGGTCGGGTTGTTCGGGTTTTTGGCCTGGAAAAAGTGACCCGATAACCGAACCATTTAAAGTTCGGGTCGGTCGGGTTCGGGTTTCTCGGGTTCGGGTTTTTCGGGTATTCGCTAATTCGGGTTCGGGTGGCTCTGAATTCGGGTCGGGTTTCGGGTTTTGGATAAAAATGAACAGCCCTAGTGACAAGGGGGTACGTTTAACTCACCCCCAATGACAACTATTATTACTTTTCCATGTTTAACTACTTTTGTTTGTATCTCCGAGTAAAGAACCGATACGAGAATTTTCTGGTAAGCTGCAACGACTCTATCTCGCTTCTGGTTATGCATTTGAAAGAGGAGGAAGATAATGACTTCAAAATATTCGAATAATCAGTTATTGGGTCTTTACCTCTTGTGGCCTTTCATTTTCTTAAATACATATCATGACAATTCTATATGTTAACAAATTACATTATACTTTATTCAATTATTATTCAACCATGCAATGCATATATTTTTTAAAACATTATTTTTTATTATTAATCATATAACATTACATTTATATTAATTCATTTATGTCAATCTAGCATATAAAAATCTTCGTCTTTGTTTTGCATTTACAAGAAATATTTATTATATAGTTTAAATTATTCAACCCGTGTAACACACGGGGAACTAACCTAGTTACTAAATATTTCAATTGCTAATGTATCATAGTGTGGGTTACGAAAGTGCCGATAGATAGGCCCCGTTTGACCCCAAAATATAAACCTATTCAAGAAGGCTTCCTTCCGGCTCAAGCTTTTAATAACGGAAGCAAATTAACTATTTGAACTTTTATGGGAGGCAAACAACATATCACTAGACCACTAAACACCGAAAACAACGGAAAAATTGGCGAAAATTCAATAAACGCTTGATCGAAGTTTAAAAGAAAAGAAAAACAAGATTAAGTCAATTATTATTACTTCTTAACAATCAAACGTCCGTTACAGATCTATCAAAAGACAACTTATTATGTGATCGAAAAAACCCTAACATCTCTAACACATGGTTTTATTTAAATGTAAACAATCTAACCACTAGATCAACTTGAACCAGATCTTTGCAGTGAAATATCCGAACTGACCAATCTCCTAGAGATTGCCTTACCAAGAGTGACGATAAAGGTTCGTATTTCCATCGGGGCCAGTTCAACAACCATCTTTTGCGGGTCAACAGGTCCACCCCTCGGGACTGCAGGTTCATCATTCTTTGACCCCTCCACTTTCCACACCAACCTTTTCTTTTCCATTTCCTCTCTTCCTTGGTTAGCAGATAAGCTCATTTCTGATACTTTGGTTATCTTAAATAATTCAAAAATAAAAAATATATATATTATGAACCAGTCTAAACAAGAAGTAGATTATGATGAACCGTATGTCGGATTTTACCTTCCTCTTTGTAAATAATTTCTTCAACTCGACACGTGTTATCACCGAGAGATCCTTGTCCTCTCCTATCTAAAACCATAAAGAAAAAAAAAACAACTACCACCTTAGTTTGTTGCAGTGTTTTAGAACACAACAACTAAAAGAAATATAAAAGGCTACAACTATCTAAAGAAGAAAACGAGTTGAAAGTCGTCCAAAACAGAGATCGGTACAGTACCCGTACCGGTACCGAATTTCAACAAAACTGGGTACGGAATGCAGTACCAAATGTTTTGATACGGTACGAGGTACGAGCACGGGTATTGGTACCGGTATTTCGGTACGGTACCCGTTTTGGTACCGCTTTGTTTTTATTTTATTTTATTTTTTGAGCACTCGTACGGGTACCAAATAGGTAAAATCGTTACGAGTACCAATACCAACGGGTACCAGATAGATAAAATTGGTATGAATACCAATATGATACGGATACCAAATAGGTAAAACCAATACAAGTACCATAAAAACCATAATACGAACTAAATCATAATATAAAAAAAACTCTTGAAATTCTATATAAAATTCGGTACCAGTACCATTTTTCCCCATACCAATGCCGAAAGTACCGAATACCGAAATCAATAAAACTCGGTACCGATACATGTAAAAGAGCAGGATACCTCATATAAGTGTGCCAAACGGAGAAGAACATTTCCATCTTCAAGCTCCTGAAGTGTTAGCAATACAACATTATCAGGGAGACTGTAGGTGGAATCCATTCCCGAAAATTTGGACACCTGGAAATTCGTCCCTTTGTTTCCATCCTGTAAAACACGATATAGTTTTTAACAGAATAACTTTCTATGCATCTTCAAAGCAACGCTAAAAATTGTACTTTTATTTCACCTGCTCAGTGAAGGCCAAAAGAAGCGGAGAGTAGATCTCTTGACCATACGATCGCCGCCACTTGGCGCCCTCTCCAAGCGGGTCGATCCTAACATAGTATTTCCCTTGAACCTGTACGTACAAATTCCTTAATGTAAGAGACTAGCAATGCAAAATACCAAACTTGCATCACTAATGCGATTAATTGTTAAATGCTTACAGCTAATCCTCTACAATCGTTACCGACACAAACTGTTTCATTTAAAGCTTCGGCAACACCTTTTCCATCATCATACAGCAGCCTCCTACAAAAACGATTATGCATAATTACATATTTACATATGTATAATGTGTGACTGGTTCAAAATTGTTTTAAGTGTTAACTGTGAGAACTAATGACATCATCAAGGAAAAACCTACCTATGGAGCATTAACTCCAATTGCCCATCAACAATGCTGGATCCACCAACGGATCTATCTACCAAAACCGAGAGTTCGCTTTTTTCGTCTTTTAGGTAAATTCCAAGATTTATCTATTATGAAATAATCCAACTTGAGTTATATACATGAAGTCGAACTTTGTGTTGTATATGCAAATGAAAGAACATACAGGATAATAATTTCCTGCGATTGGTTGATTCACTTCAAGATCCCAGTCAGCTCTGTAGTCTCTAATCTGCAACAGAAATTTAATTTCAGATATGATAAAAAAAAAAATTAAACAAAAAATCATATATTAAATTGTTGACATAGTGCTGCGGCATACCCGTTTAATGAAATCGCGACCGTTAGAATCGGAATAAAATGTTTTATCGCTCTTGATGGTGGTTGTGATCTGAGTTACAATCTCTTTCCCAACTCCATCTTCAATAGGTATGGGGCCCACCTGAAGTTTCGATGATTATGATAAACATATACTAGAAAAACACAAGTGAAGGAAATAACTTACAGTGAATTCGACTTCAGCATGTTCCTTATTTTTGTACACTCTAGTGACCTACCATAAAAAAACTCAATAAAAATAATAAATAAATGGATTTATTTAAAAACTAATTAAAAAAGGATGTTGATCGTATAATTTATTACCTGGTAAATCCATGGATTTATTTTCTGATGTACTTCGTCGTATATTGTCCCCTTCAAAACCGTTATATTCTGAAATTTTATTGAACATTAGTAATTTGGAAGTGGTTATAAATCATAGGACATGCGTATCAGAATATCTTTATACCTGCTTCTGAGAACCGATAGGATATGTACCGTTTGGACGGAAAACATATGCTCCAGATGCCTAGACGAGAAAAAGAAACACTTATGAGGGTCATTTGCTGACATGTACGAATAAACAGTGTCCACATAGACGTATATCTCCACGTAAACAATAATAAAAAAATGGTAAATGAAAATAATAATAATAATAATAATAATAATAATAATAATAATAATAATAACACTACCTGCAACCCCGTAGTGCCATCAAATCCAGCATAATAGCTATATGATTGCTTCACAGAGGCTTCAATCTTTCATAACCCAACACCAGACAGATTAGATACACATTAGCAATATAAAGGATCATAATAATATATATAGCTTAACCAACTATTTCAAATATGGAGTAGAACTAGGGGTGCAAATGAGCTGAGCGGTCAGTGAGCTGCTCGAGATCGGCTCGAGAAAAAGCTCGAAACGAGCCGAGCCTTATCGAGCTTGAGCCTAAAATTAAGCTCGTTTATTTATCAAGCCCGGGCTCGAGCCTGGCATGTGAAGCTCGTCGGGCTCAGAGAGCCTTATCGAGCCATAATGTAAAATTAGTTTTTATTAATATATAATAACATTTACCCCTCATATAAAGTTGTCTAGTAAACGAGCCGAGCCGAGCTTATTTAAGCTTGTTTACAAACCGAGCCCGAACCTAAAAATAAGCTTGTTTGGTAAGTGAGTCTGAGCCCGAGCTTCAGTTATTGAGCTCACGAGCCTAAACGAGCCTAAACGAGCCCTATTATTTATATTTTTTTATTTAATATATTAAACAATATATCATAATCGAGCTGATCCCGAGTCAAACTCGAGCTTGAGAAACTACCAATGAGCCAAGCTCGAGCTTTGAAAACAAAGCTCGAGCTCTCATAAGTTAATCGAGCTCGAGCTCGGGCTGGGGGCTCGGCTCGTTTGCACCCCTACGTAGAAGAACATTCAGATAATCAAAATACATATGGCATGTCTTATGAAAAATACTGAACGAAATAATGATAATGTACTTACGGAGCTTTTACTATTAACATACTGAGAAAGCTTTCCGTCACTTCCGGAATATATCAACTTCAAATTTCCAGACCCTATTTCTATATCATCGTTTCCTGTGCCAGTGTGCTTGTAAAAAGCTTCTTTTACAAAATTCGAAGCTGCATAGTAACATTAACCAATATTAAAAAAGATACCGTTCTACGTTCAAAACTTCAAATCAATGTAACCTATATAAACTTATAAAATATATTACCTGGTTTATTTGTGCTAGAGATGACGTACGTGCTAAAACCCAAAGGCGGTACAGACGCTGTAAACGCAAGCCAGTATTTGGGAGTAGAACTTGGTGTTTTACCCGTATATGCAGCCGCGTAGTAATTTCTAACGGATATAGATTCTTTTACTATAGGGAGAAGCTGAGATTCAACTTGTTTCCCACTGGAATCGTAGACTGCGACATTCTCACTCACAACCTGTTAATTATAACGTATGCATGATACAAGATTTATACTAGAAACCAGATGACCAACATGCATAACATATGTAAAACTTACTGGAAGTCTTATAACATCAGATCTCTTCCACCCCAAGGGATTGTAGATAACAGCCACCTACGGTAAATGTAATAAGATTCATTTAATTTACGAGTAAATTACGTTTTTGGCCCCTGTGGTTATATCACTTTTACTATATTAGTCCAAAATAAGGATTTTTAACATATCTGCCCCCATGGTCTCTATAATTAACCATTTTGGCCCCTAAGTCTAAAGATCATGGGGGCCAAAATGGTTAGTTATAGAGACCATGGGGGCCAAAATGGTTAGACTTAGGGGCCAAAATGGTTAGTTATAGAGACCATGGGGGCAGATATGTTAAAAATTCTTATTTTGGGCTAATATAGTAAAAGTGATATAACCACAGGGGCTAAAAACGTAATTTACTCTTTAATTTACCGTGCATATGCAGATAGATATATGTTAATTACATATACTCACGTACCAACTTTTTGCCAGATGAAAGATCGGCTTCGGTTGAAGGGCAATAGCTTATGTTTAGAAGTGGACACTGGAAATCGATGAAGAAACACATTATTAAATATAGATAGATATATGTTAAGTATATTATTATATATATGTGTACATATGTATTGCATCGGTACCTGATGAATATTGGATGCTGAGCTTGAACATCCAGGTTTTGGTGATATCATGCAAGCTATTGATTCTGCAACTACCACTTCAGCCTGCAAGAAATTAAATTGTATTTCTGACCAGTTTTCATGTTGAAAAACACAAATAAAGTAGAAAAATATTAGAGTAAAATGTCATTTTCGTCCCTGGGGTTTGGCTAGTTTGCAACTTTCGTCCAAAGGTTTGTTTTCCGCATTTGGATTCAAAAGGTTTGAAATCTTGCCATTTTCATCCGGCTCGTTAACTCCATCCATTTTTCTGTCAGGGGTATTTCCGTCTTTTTTGCTAATTTAACAATTAGGTCCTTTTCACTTTATGTAAAAAGACTGAATACCCCTGAAAAGGACCGAATTGACTTTTAACTTAACAAAAAAGACAGAAATACCCCTGACTTAACGGAGAACCATGGATGGAGTTAACGAGCCGGATGAAACGGCAAGATTTCAAACCTTTTGGATTCAGATGTGGAAAAACAAACCTTTGGACGAAAGTCGCAAAATTGGCCAAACCTCATAGACGAAAATGGCATTTTACTCAAAATATTATTTGCAATAAAAAATAGAATTAATTTACACCTCCTTTTGACCTATTGAGAGCCGTTTTGCATAATCATTAGCCACATGTTGTTGAGAAGTACCACTAACAGCATCGTGATGCTGAGCAATCCCCAAAGCATCACCCAAATAGTCTGTAGTGGGCCCTGTTTTATTCCTTCCCTTCATTACTTCCAATTGTCTTGCTGCCTGATATTAATTGAAGTCAAATGAAAATCAATATCAGACTTTTTAACGTTAACGGATAACGTGAAATAGTTAAAAAACGTGTCACCCACCAGATAATAGCCACTCAACATTCTGACATAGCCCTTTAGACCTGCCCTGCTAGTAAAGTATCCAGTCCAGTAGGCATCTATATCGCTTGCATATCTAACAAATAAATTTAGTGCTTAAAATATCAGCAATATCTTAATATGTGATTGTGTATTGTAAAATTTCTGTTATTGTACTTACGGAAAATAGTCGTCTTCTTTGAGAGGCCATGAGTCAGTCTCAGCATGTTTAGCATCGGTGTATATAGATGGCGTTGAATAGAGAGCATTGACCCGGCCATCCTGTATGCATATGTAGTCAAAATTCAAAAACCAAACAAGAAAATGTGGCAAGATGTCAAGTTCAGAAAGGATTGATAGAATAACTAACTTTATTGACATAATGAATAAACTTATCCATATTCCGAAACCATGACTCTGCATACTGATATTTGAAGTCGGTCCCCATCGTCCACATTACATGATTTGTGCGAGTAATGTTCGCCTGATAGTATAAGAAAACGTTAAATAATTATTTGGTTAATCTTTCATCTTGAGCTCTTTTAAGAAAAAGTATACAAAACAAACCTGTGATAAGGCAGCAGCAACAAAATCATTAACTCGTTCTTCAACATTGTAATCAAACAGGTCGATGTCATCCTTCAGTATAAAAGACAAAATTACGTTACATGTCTCGAACATTCTTAAACCTTAAATTTTATTTAATAGGTTACCTGGACAATCGGGGAATCATCATTAACTTCAAAGTAAAAACCACCAGGTGGAGGTTCGTAGTTCTCGGGGAAAGCACCAGCGAAAATCTGTCAAGATTGATGATCATGTTAGATAGTAATTCCAATTAAAAAATCGATAATAGTGATACTAGAATTGAAAACACCTGTGAAGATGAACCAAGACTCTTGGAGCCCCGCCAGATAACTTCAAGACGTTTATCCCCTTTTCGCTTAGCTCTATCTTGGTAATCAATTCGCCCAAAGAAAACAGAATCAAATCCAAGCTAAACAACCATAAGAACACAAGTTTAGATGAGTTAAAAACATGTAGCAAGATTATAATCCAAGATGCATTGATAATGGCGGTTTACAGACTATCGATAGAACAGAATAACTAACCTCTGCCCCCAATAGGTAAGCCTGCACAGCCGAATGACCAAACGGGTCTATTTGCCAACCAATCCGTGGCGTTACATTAAACTGCTCTTTTATAAAGTTATGCCCGTACGTTGTTTGATCAATCATATCAATATAATGCGGTGCAGCCTCATCATGCATACACCAACCTCCATTTCTGCCAAACAAAAAGTCAAAAACCACCTCATCAGAACCAGCATTACATCATCAACTCAAACTCTATCTGCTTACATCATCTCGAGTTGACCCGAGCTAACAAGGCGCTTCACTATCGCTTGTGTCTTCTCACTCTGATCCCTCCACCAACGTTGGAAAAACGCCTACAAACATTCATAACATCTAACATTAACCAAAGAGCCTAACTCACCCAAAAAAAAAAAAAAATCAATAAAAAAAAATACATGAACCGAAAAAAAAATCTATATGAACCAAACAGCCCTAATTCATATATGCCCTAATCAACTTAAACTTTCATAAAAAACTATTTCAATTACAAAACCTATCAGATATCAGTTTCTAGAGTGTCTGTGCAAAAGTCAAAGGTCAACAGTGGATTCAAAGAAGATCAACAACACCTGTTCAACATAAATAAACTTCCGATTCTTATCGGCCAATAACGCTTGAATCGTCGAATCAAGCACGTTTTGAACACAGGCTCCCTGTATAATTGATGCACAAATTAATTAAAATAATTAGAAATTAATGCTTATGTATGATATAAAATGGAATTAACAGATATACCTGAATGGAGTTATTGGATCCAACATAATACTGATCAACAGTTTTCAACCAACCTACGTCATCATGCGTATGCGCAACCAGATGAACATTAAGCTTCTCCTTCACAACACCTTGAGCAGTATCGTAGATCATATACTTCGATTCAACACACACAGTGACAGCACACAGTAGTAGGAACAGCACCACACAGACTCGATAATCCGCCATTGCAGACGGTTAACACTGATCAAAACAAGAAGTTGAATGATTTGAACAAGGAGTGTATTGTTTGACAAAGTAATTAAATAAAACAATGGTGAAGTGTGTGACAAAAACGACGTCGTTTTCCACGGGTAAATGATTCGGAAAACAGGTTTATGCGATCGAGTTTTTTTTAACGGATAAAGTGTGAGAAACGAAAGTAGCAAAAAAGATGACTCGGCGGGTACTTTGCTTATCCGATAATGGACCCCATGGAAGACGACGATGGCCTGTAAATTTCGACACGTTTAGTGATAAATTAATAATTGGCATATCGTGTTTTTGATACAGGATTTCGTCCATATTTTAAGAATGGGGTTTGTTTGTTTGTTTGTTATACCATTATTATTTTAATAATATCTTATTCAGGTATATATCTGAATTATCTGATCCGATAGATATTTATTGTTTGTATTAAGGATTCTCTGAATTGGAAGTATGCAATCTTTTCTTTAACATTTAATATTTTGAGTAAACTGTCAAAATTAAGGCTGGCAAATCGTGTCTTAATAGGTTTAACAGGTTTCTGACAGCGCGCACAACATAAGTTTCAAACATGATTACGACTCGTTTAACTACTTTCTACCTCATGTTTATAAAACAGTTTTATGTTTTATGTACAAAGATGAATAAATGATAGATCCTAACATTGTAATTTTAATTATTTTAAAAATTAAAAAAGTCAAAGGGTGTATTTTTCAGTCAAACAGGTCTAATCGTGTCTTAACAGGTACCCAATTGCCAGCCCTAGTCAAAATTATATCTGAGGTTTATTTTTCATTTTTTTCCTATTTTAGTTCAAAATTCAAATCTTTTGAATATCTGTTTATTTGGTTTCAATTTTATTGTTATTTTCATTCAAAAACAAAATCTGATCAGATTTTTCAGTTAATATTCAGTTTTTTTCCTCCCTTTTAATAAAGAGAAAAATGGTCAGATTTTTTTATTTGCTGTAATAAAACGTTAAAAAACCATTTTGCCCTTCATTAAAATGGAGAAAAAAGACAAAAAAGACTGAATATTAACTGAAAAATCTGACTGTATTTTGATTTTAGATGAAAATGGCAATAAAATTGTAACTAGAGGTACTCCAGATTTAAAAGGTTTGAATTTTGAACTAAAATGACAAAAGTGACCAAACCTTAGGGACCATTTTGGTAGTTTACTCTAATATGTATTTATGTCTTGTCTTTGTTAATATTTTAAGCAAGTGTATCACACATGGGGTTGGGGTTGTAACTTTAGGGTGGACGGTGTGAGAAAATATAAGAAAAACCAGAAAAGCTTGATGTGGTGCTGATGTATCATACGGGAAAATGGGACGACACCCTCGACCCTTATAAGTTATGTTTTGCCATTTTGGAGACTGAATCGGTGGAACTCTATTGTTGATTGGATTAGGCTTAAAAGCTGGATAATGATATAATCAATTTAAAAGTTTAAACTTAAAGAAAAGGTAAATAAAAAGATTAAAAGGTAGGATTAAAGAAAGGAAAAGGAAAAAGTAGGAGTAAAGGGAAGAAGTGTAACTTTCTATGTATAAAGTTAAGATATAAGTTAGTGATAGTAACATTATTATTATTTTATTAAATAAGGACAAAATGTATGTAGGAACATTAAAACTAACATCTATATATATAATAAATAAATTAGATGTGGGACACGTGTCCCTACATCGTGCAACTAAATAGATCATTTGGGCGAGAAACAATAGGGAACAATTACATATCCGCATTCGGATCCCGTGTTGGGTATCCGTATGAAGTTTGGTGACCCGAGTATATAAAGAATGAAAAAAAAACCCTAACTCAATGAAACCTATCAATTCTCCCATCTAGATCGGCCGCCTCCGGTGGTTCTACTCCAGCTCACACAATCTTCAATCTTCTATTCGTTGATTCATGATCATCCTATATGATTCAAGGTTTGTATTCTTTATATTTGGATTCACTTATGATTTCTCCTATTTTTAGGGTTTACATCCGATGAGTAATGTATCTATGGTTTACATCCGTTGATTCTTGATCATCGGATGTAATTCAAGCTTTGTATGTTTCGTATTTTAGTTCACTTATGATTTCTCCTATTCTTATTGAGCATATCCTAGACCATATATTCACCACTAATTGTTCTTTTTAATGTATTTAGGTTTTACATCCGCTGATTCATGCTTATGTTTGAAGGATTTTGTTGAAGTCTATGTTTTATTTATTTATAAATCACAAAGAATCGTGTTGTTTATCCTCCAGGTATAGATACGTATCAGTAAAACCTGTTATGTGACTTATTAGTATAGATTAGTATAGATCTGTGTATTACTTTGTGTTTACATCTGTTCGTTAATCCGTAGATAGTATCAGAGGTGCAATTCTACAAGTTGTTAGTGTTTATGTGTTCCCAATTTTTAAATTGAAATGTTATTTTCAATTTATGCAGTCCGATTACATGAATGGTAAGAACCTCGAAGTTCATGTGGTTCTTCTTGTGCATTTTTTTGCACGGTAAACATCTATTCATGTACTCAATTAAAATATATTAATCAAATATATTTTTTTAATACACATATTATAGAGATTTAATAAATCTTCTGTGTATGTTTTTTTGAATTTTGTAATTATACAGAAAAAATTGGCCTTATAAATAGAATGTATATCTTATATTAATGGCATGATTTTTAAAAAAATTCAAAACATACAAAACTAGGAAATTGAATCTTCTAAATTTGAAATGTAACCGACAATCATTTCTTAAAATAAACTTGATTGATGGTCTTTTTGAAACTTCCAAAAATAGTTAACAATCATTCCAAAAGATTAACGTTATGTAGTTTATAAATTAGTTTACGGATTTAGAGCTAATAATTTTATACCACTTCAATGGAGAACAATAAGATTACTATGTTCCGGTCACTCGATGCTCACTTAACTAACTACACCATCAAGGCCAAGATCATATCATTGTGGCATAAAAAAATGAATGGTGATGAAAAGCAAATATATCGAGTTGATATGTTGTTGATGGATGAGGAGGTTACGTGTTTTATTTTATTTTATGAAACTTCCTAATAATTTATTATAGATTATTGGTTATGCATGTTGATGAACTTAAATACATTATGTATTATTGATTTCAGGGTTCATTTATGCAATGTAGCTGTTTGAACAAGCTTTTCAAACGGTTCCTCAAGCATTTGGTTGTTGATGACTGTTTATTGATTTACAAACCATCTCTTGCGAAAGATACTACAAAGATAAAGGTTACGGGAAAAGATCAGAAGCTATCTTTGTATCCATTCAGTTCTGTTCTGAAAATAGAGAATTGGTCTGGGCCTCGCTACTATTTTCGTTTCACTGATTTTAAATCTGTGTTGACCAAAAAAGTTCCAGCTAATACTCCTATAGGTATGGATTATTCACCAGTTATATTTAACTGTTCTATATTTTTATCAAAAATATGTTAATACTTTTTAAATAGCGAAACGTATATTAAACTAACACATTGTTCTGTTTGGTAGATTTTCTTGGATACGTGGTTGTGTCTTATCCTATTGAGGATGTGGATAAAAAGGATGGCACTAAAGCCAAACGAATGAACCTAACTCTCAAAGATCTCCAGTAGTCACTTTAAATACATTACATATATATATACATATATATAGATTTCATATTGTATAATTTTGTATTCTTAAAACGTAAACAATTTATTGTACAGTGATACCAAGATTAGTCTTACATTATGGGAAAACTATGCAATCGAGATGTCCGATTACATGAATGGTAAGGACCGCGAAGATCATGTGGTTCTTCTTGTGCATTTTGGCACGGTTAACATCTATCAAGGTACCCATTTCAAATATATTTAATGAAGAAACATAATAATATTCAGCTATTTTATTTTCTTATATATATGTAGATTAATAAATATGATATGTATGTTTTTTTTCGATTTGTATAACATTATTCAGAAAAAATTGGCCTTACCAATATGTTTGAAGCAAGTCGTCTATTCATTAATTCTGATATTGATGAGATAAGAGAGTTCAAAGACAGGTATTTCTGTCTAATTTTGAAATTAAAGTTAAACTGTTTTTTTTTTAAATACATTACTCCTCTTCTAGGTATGTGGAGAAGGAGTTTTCTCAGTCGTTTTCCAGTAAACACTCATGTTCTCAAGTGATATCCAATGTTGAAGAACACTTTCTAAATGCTGGTGACTTTGTGTTCAATGCTTTCATTTCTTCCATTGAAGTGGTACATTTCCTACATAATGTATTTTTTTGTTAATTGTGGCTTATATTCTAATACTTTATTATAATAGGAAAAGAAGGTTGTCATCGTTGGTACTGTTATTGCAATATCAAATCATAAGCCTTGGTACTATTTAGCATGCAATCATTGTAAGAAACAAATTGAAGAGAGATCTCAGCTGGTTGAAAAAGAGGACGGCAGCTTTGACGTTTTAGATCAGAATATCATTGAGTGTACAAACGGTGATTGCGAGGCTGTTGACATTACCCCTATTCATCGGTATAATATATATTTTTTATTTAATGGTTATTGTATTCATCCATAACATATAATCTAATTGCATGTTTGGATTTTGTTGTTTATTGCTGCCTACTAGATACAAGATACCTCTAAGGGTTCAGGATTCGACAGGGACTGTGTCTTGTACGTTGTTTGATTATGAAGCTATTAAGCTTTTTAAGAAAACCGCCAAACAACTCCTGGATGTTTATACAAAGGTACACCTTTTACCTAATTATCCTTAATTTTATTAGGTTTGTGGTTAAAATGTATTCAATTCATACATCTGATACAAAATTCATTGTTTTAAATAGGTTGACAGTTCCACAGAAGGAGGCTTTCAAACACTTCCAACTGAGTTTGATACGCTGATCAACAGAAAGTTTGCTTTTCAAATCAAAGTTTCCAGTTATAACATTGCTAACCAGTCGGAAAACTATGGAATTTCTATGTTATCTTCTGATGATGACATACTCTCAGCGCTAGAGAAAAAATGGAAAATTAATGAGGTAATTTAGTAGTACCCAAAAAATATTTCTAATGTAAACATCTTATCAAACCACCGATCACCCTCCCCGCGGGTGATCCCATCACCATTATTCTTAATATACAACTTTGTGTATATATTTGGTTTTTTGTGTAGCTTGATCAGTCTGAGTCAAATGTTCAATCCCTGTCTGATTCGGTCAGTAATGTGAAATTCATATCTAAGGTAACATTTTAATTTTGCACAGTGTCTCTTTTCTTAATACAACAATAACCATGAAAAATAATTTTGAAAGTTAGTATTTTATTTATTCTGCAGGAATCACAATCTGTAATTGGTGACAATGTTACACCAGAACATGTTGATGTTACCGATCATGGTCAGTCAAAGTTGGAAAACGTCAAACGTAACCTTCAAGAAGTTTATGATGTTGATGCTGTTGACAGCTCTTCTACTAAACGTCCGAACATTCCGGGTGATGTTGAAATAAAAGATGCTATCAAGTTTGACCTCATCACTCCAAAGTTAGAGAAATGAAGGAATCTGCCCATGGTCTCGATATGAATTTCCATTTTACATATGTTGGTGTTTATTAAAAGTAAGTAACCTCAGTGACTTATAATTTTGTTGAATCACTACTTGAATACCATTTCACATATTCATAAGAGTATAGTATTTTTTTAAACGATTTCTTATTGTTTGTATTTATTTTGTTAAGTTATTTCACTAATACATAACTATCACAAAGTAACATAAAATGCATAACATTTTTTGTGTGGGTCAAAGGGAAGTTGGGCCATTAGGAAAACACTTTTTAATTTTGCCTGTATAACGTTTCAAAATAATCAATTGGAGCCCAAGATATGATTGCCCCAATTGATCCAATAGAAAAAAAAAACCACATTCACCAAACAATTTAATTGACCCATTATTTTTAACTTATTTTTGTAAACTTCCTGCACTAAAGGCCTTTCAAAATAATAACAAATCGAACAAACTTTCCGCATGTCGTTACTCCATGTAAAAAGTTAATAATTCTACGTGAAACCTTTAAACACACATGGACGCCAATTTGGAATATTATTCAAACCGAATAAAAAATTTTTGTTAGTAAGGGAAAGAATCCACTCATTAGTTTATAAATATTACTTATGTATTATTTTTTAATTCAAATATAAATTTTCCTATCCCGGGATGTTCCCGGGTGATAGCCTAGTATTTCTATATTCTCTCTGCACCAGCTTAGGGGAGCGGGGTGCATGGGGAAGGGAAATCGGGGAGAGGGTTGCCGAGCGGGAAGGGTGTCGCCAACAAAGCGGGGAGGGAAATCGGGGGTGTTTATCGGGGAGGGTTCACCGCAACGAAGGAGAGAGAAGATGGTGGGCCACCATCATTTTTAACCAATCAACATTTTTTTTTAAATAAAAAAATAATTCCCCTAAGAGGGGAGTGCCGTCATCAAATTGGGGTGCGAGGGGAGCTTAAGAGAGGAGTTGATGTGGCATAACCTGATTGGGTGTACGTAAGAGAGGGAACTCCCCTAAGAGGGGACTCCCCTAAGAGGGGAGTGCCGCCCCTCCCACCCTTAATACTCAAAAGTAATGAGTTTTTTTATCAAATTAGTGTGGATGACGAAGATATTTATCTAAATGGTTTTCTTTGAAAATTATTTGTCAAAATAATGTTTATCATTTATTTTGTATTGACTTTTCATGTTTTCTTCAATCATTCGCTAATTAATTATCTATTTCTTTTTTTATAATTTCTTATTTAAACAATCTACTATCTTTTTTCTTTATTATTATTTCTTTAACAAAGCCATTATAGTTTTTTTTACCAACTCATTATAATATTTTTCTGTTCTTTTTCTTTTTCAATCAACCTTAGCACTACAAATGAACCGAAAATTATGAACCGTTCAGCATAAAGTTCGTTTAAATTTGTTTATTTAATAAACGAGTTCATTTAAATTTGTTTATTTAATAAACGAATAAATATGAACATATTTTTGTTAATTTAACTAGATGAGCAAAGATGATCTCATTTACGTAAGTATACATTCATTTATTTCGTTCATGTTTTGTTTATTAGTTTATGTTAGGTTAATTAAAATGTTTATTACTAATATTAATTCACAATTAATTTATGTTTCGTAATTTGAGACCCGAACGAACAAAGAATAAGTGTGACTTTCTATGTATAAAGTTAGATATAAGTTAGTGATAGTAACATTATTATTATTTTATTAAATAAGGGAAAAATGTATGTAGGAACATTAAAACTAACATATTTCTATATTCTCTGCACCAGCTTAATACTCAAAAGTAATGAGTTTTTTTTATCAAATTAGTGTGGATGACGAAAATATTTATCTAAATGGTTTTCTTTGAAAATTATTTGTCAAAATAATGTTTATCATTTATTTTGTATTGACTTTTCATGTTTTCTTCAATCATTCACTAATTAATTATCTATTTCTTTTTTTTATAATTTCTTATTATTATTATATATATCAAATGATAACATAGGTTTGCTACAGTATTTGGGGGTAGTTTTGTAATTTCAATCTTCATTCCATTAATTTGAAATTAAATCTGTAAAAAAAGGTAAAATACAATCAAAACTGTAAAAACATTAGAAGAAAAGACCATGAAAAGAGAAAAATACACACTTCCTTTTTGTATCTATAACTGCACCCTATTTCACTCTCCCTTTTCGATGTTACGCGATTTGATCTCCATTTTCATCTCTCTCCAATCGCTCTAAATCTCTAATCGGATTCGGGTCGTCCGATCGGATCTTCTTTAACAAAGCCATTATAGTTTTTTTTACCAACTCATTATGATATTTTTCTGTTCTTTTTCTTTTTCAATCAACCTTAGCACTACAAATGAACCGAAAATTATGAACCGTTCAGCATAAAGTTCGTTTAAATTTGTTTATTTAATAAACGAGTTTGTTTAAATTTGTTTATTTGATAAACGAATAAACATGAACATATTTTTGTTAATTTAACTAGATGAGCAAAGATGATCTCATTTACATAAGTATACATTCATTTATTTCGTTCATGTTTTGTTTATTAGTTTATGTTAGGTTAATTAAAATGTTTATTACTAATACTAATTCACATTTAATTTATGTTTCGTAATTTGAGACCCGAACGAACAAAGAATATATAAAATCAAAGTGAAGTTAATTAACTTTTACAAGAATGATATCATATGAACATTATGTCTCTTTGAACACAGTTTTTGATTTGGATGTAGTTTTTGAATGAATCCATATTCACTATTTAAAATTAATGCCCAACGAACGAATAAGTTTTGAAATGAACTCAAAATAATTAAATATTTTATGCTCACGAACAAATTTTCTTTTGTTTAATCATATGAAGAAAAGTTGTGTTCATATCTGTTCTTTATTAAATAAATGAATGAACGCCCAATAAACTTTCTACCAAATTGTTCATACACAATTCACTAAATAACATCATCATCATCATCATACTCAGTAAATCCCACCAATAGCAAAGCTAAGGTAGGATCATCATACTCAGTAAATCCCACCAATAGCAAAGCTAAGGTAGGATCTGAGAAGGGTACGATGTAGACAATCTTACCTCTACCCCGTAGAAATAAATAGACTGCTTCCAAACACAAAAAAAATGTTATAAAGAATAAAAAATAAATAATGGATTAATAGAGAATAAAACAATAAATAAGAAGTGTAATGTGTTGGTTAAAACATAAAACCTTAATATAAAATAAATGAACACAATTTTAGTAAATAGTTTTAAAAAACACCGATTTCATAAATAATTTTTCTATCAATATTAGTTTGAAAAAAAAAACTCTTCAGGTATACTAATACTAGGTTAGAACCCCGTGTATTACACGGGTTGAATAAATGTAATTTTATATACCGAATAAAAAAATATATCTTAAAAATTCTTGTTTATTAGACGGGTTGAATAAATGTAATTTTATATACCAAATAATAAAACAATATATATTTAAAAATCTTGTTTATTACATGGGTTGAATAAATGTAATTTTATATATTAAATAATATAAAAAAATTGTATTCTTAAGAACCCTGTGTATTGTATGAGTTAAGTAAATTTAATTTTATATATTAAATAATGAAAAAAGTTACATTTTTAAGAACCTCATGTGTTAAACGAGTTGAGCACATGTAATTTTATATACTAAACAATAAAAAATTATATCTTTATAAACCCTATGTATTATATGGATTGAATAAATCTAATTTTATATACTACATAATAAAAAAGTTATATTTCTTAAAAACGCAGTGTATTGCACGAGTTGCATAAATATACTTTGTATAGTAAAAAATAAAAATGTTATATCTATAAAAAAACCTCGTTTATTACACATGTTAAATGAATCTAATAAAATTTTGAGTGAATTGCAAGTTTTGTCCTTTATCTTTAGGCCATTTTGCAAGTTTTGTCCTTTATGTTTAAATTTGACGAGTTTTGTCCTTTATGTTTAAAAATCAAGCACGTTTTACCCTTTGGGCCTTAAAAATCAAGCAGGTTTTGTCCTTTATGTTTAAAAATCAAGCACGTTTTGTCCTTTATGTTTAAAAAATCAAGCACATTTTGTCCTTAAAAATCAAGCACGTTTTGCCCCAAAGAGTAAAACGTGTTTGATTTTCAAACATAAAGGACAAAACTCGTCAAATTTAAACATAAAGGACAAAACTTGCAAAATGGCCTAAAGATAAAGGACAAAACTTGCAATTCACTCATTTCAAAAAACTAACGGATATACTCGATATACGATGGTTGGGGTGATTGCGGTGATGGTTCTTATAAATGTCACGTAAACATAGTGATTAACGTATTTGAGTTGAGAGTTGAACACGAAAATAAAAGTATAGAACCAATAAACACTGATTATTATTTTTATTTACCCCTTATAAGCATTTTTGAAATAGATTCTAACCTTAACTACTTTAGTTTAATAAAATAAATAAACTATTTACATAATATAATATTTTAAAATATTACATTATCTCCTACACTAATTGTTTAAATTTATATTTAATTTAGTTTAATTTTATAATTATCTTTTAATTGATATTAATTATCTAAAAAAAATAGATGGCTTCAATGAATGACATGTGTCCTCTCATTGGTTTCTTTTATTATATAGAGCATGTTTGGCTAAGCTTATTTAAGTTAAAAAGGACTTTTGGGAAAAGAACTTATTAACTTATGACTTTTTGAAAAAGAGTTTTTAAAAAAAGTGTTTGGATTAGCTTATGGAGTGGGAAAAGCCAATAAGTCAATAAATTGTTTTTTAAAAAGTGTTTGGTTTAGCTTATTGATGTAAAATGACTAAAAGCTAATAAGTCAATAAGTTAGTTTAAAAAGTCACAACATTCTAACTTTTCAAAAATGACTTTTTCTTCTTCTCAAAAAGTCATTTTAAAAGGACTTTTACATTTGCCAGACACTAAAACTTCTTATTGACTTTTTGATTAAGTCAATAAGTCAATAAGTTGTCGGGATGTAAACGAGCCGAGTCGAGCCGAGCTAGACCTAGCTCGAGCTCGGCTCGAACTCGATTCGAGCTGGCTCGGCTCGAGCTCGAATTTCAAATCGAGCTGAGATTTGAGGCTCGAGCTCGACTCGATTAGAATTCGAACTAACCAAAAACCGCAAAATTTACTACTTAAAAAACACTTAAAAATGAATTTCTTCATAGACTAAGGCCCATAATTGCTATTTAGTTTAATCATATGGCTAAATATACAAGTATAAATAGTTAATTCACTTTGTACATTGTCTTACCTTCTTTTATAGAGGAAATACTCCCTTGGTTTTTGTTTTCTAAGTGATGTGGGACCAAAAAAAATGAAGGATGTAAACCTTATCGAGCCAACTCACGAGCTCACGAGCCGAGCCAGACCAGGCTCGAGCTCGGCTCGTTTACAAACCGAGCCGAGTCGAGCTAGCTCGTTAACAACCGAGCCAATTTCGAGCCGAGCTTTCTTCGAGCTTTTTTCGAGCGAGCTGCGAGCCACGAGTTTTTTGAACACCCCTAATAAGTTGGTTGGAAAAGCTTAGCCAAACATGCTCATAATATAGATATTGTGATTGTAAACTTTTAGAAAATTCTTTATTGTTCAATCATCGGAATATATTTGAGTTCTTACCACTAGGTTGACATTAATTTTTTTTTAATTTTTTATACAAAATAACCAATATAACTCTTTACTTTTAAAGAAAAAAAAAGTATAAGTAACCTAAATTCTGTCGACCTCCATCTCCATCTTCTTCGTCCGCGTCCATTCATCTTCTTTGTTATCAAAATTAGGCAAAGTGGCTACATTCACTATGTCAGCACCACCACGTCGACGACTTCTAGATATATGGTATTTTCATTTGATTTTAAGGTTGCGACTTCATCATGCTCATCATTGTCGACATATGAGATTGTATCGATCTCACATGTTCCATCAAGTCACGCTAATTTTCACACAATTTCTCCCTCGCTCTCCTCCTCTCTCTCAATGTGCTTTTATGTTTGGATTCATATGATAGAAATTTGGTTTAGAATATTTTATCTTGGGTTTTTCTATTCAATTCATCTAACAATTAGTTTGGCTATTTCTGTACCCTTTTGGATTAAAGTCTAGGAAAAATGGAGTGTTTTGAAGTAAGAACACTAAAATCAAGTTTTATCTCATAACAACATTGTTAATGTCTCCTTCGAAGAATTTTCCTCTGCCAATCTGTAACATCCCTCCAAAATATCCCGAATAAACCCGTAATCAAAACCCTAAGTGCGTGCAACGAAACTAATAATACTGAAACAGAAAACTTGGCGGTTGATGGACCAACCCGCACAAAATACCATTACTAAACTTACAATTAAAAACCAAACCATTTGGGATCAAGACCCGAGCATACGCAATAAGAACCGCACGAAAATTGAGAAAAATGCGCAATTGGACAAAAAAGGCGGCCAAGGACACGTGTCATGCCCATCCGCCACATGTCAGACATACCTAGGTGATGTGGCAGGTCGAGGCCAGACGGGCTTCCTAGGCGTCACGCGGGAGAGACCCTGTCTCCTCCCACGACGTGCGGGAGAAACCCACCTGGGCTATATAAAGGCCGGTCTGGGACTGTTTCATTCGCACACTTTCGATCAGAAATCGATACTTCTTTCTATCTCGTTCTGTCGTTCTAATGAACGGTTAGACATTATACAAGCTTTTAATGGTTCAAACCTCTTACTGGTTCAGCACTTAATGGTTCAGACCTCTTACTGGTTCAATACTTAATTATTCAGATGTTGCCAAACAACTGCTGAGTGATATGACGCTCTAAATCAGAATGTCCGGATACATAATTATTAAACGATATAAAAAAGAAAACCTTACATAATATCCACCTGGATTTCGTAAAGTGCCACGTAGACCACGTTACCGCCAATCCTATCCTTCGTTGTGGATTGCCGATTACGTTATCAACTCACCCACACATCCATTACTCTTCACTCTTCACTTTCCCGCCGGTAAACCGGAGTTACAAAAATGTCATTCTCATCCACTCTATTCTCTCATCACGTTCGTTTCACCACCAACCAACTCTCAAACCCTAACCCTAAGCTCCACAGCCTAAACAACCGAAGATCCCTAACCGTATCCGCAATCGGCACCGACACACTCGACGGAACAACACTCGCGGTCATCGGCGGCAGCTCCGTCGCCGCGCTTGCCGCCGCAATTTCACTTTCAGATCCGGAGAAACGCCGGCAGTTACAGGCGGAGGAGGTTGGAGGCGGTGATAAGGAGGTTGTGAGAGACTATTTCACTAACGACGGTTTTCAACGGTGGAAGAAGATTTACGGAACTACGGATGACGTCAACAAGGTGCAGTTGGATATACGAATTGGACATGCGAAGACTGTGGAGAGTGTGATGAAGATGTTGACTGATGAAGGCTCGCTTAAAGGTGTTAGTGTTTGTGATGCAGGATGTGGTACTGGATTGTTGTCGATTCCGTTGGCGAAAGAAGGTGCTGTTGTTTCGGCTAGTGATATTTCTGCTTCTATGGTTTCTGAAGCTCAGAAACAGGTTTGAGTGAATAATTTAGCCCTAATTGTTAGTTGTAGATCGAGCTAATCTCTAATTTCATTTTTGGTAGTTGATAATTTACACTAAATTAGTTTCGGTTTTTTGTGAAACCTATCGGTTAGGCCAGTGGGTATGGGAGGGTGCCACCCCGCCACCTCACCACCGATAGCGCCCCGGGGCAGCGCCACCACCCATACCGACCAAATTAAAGGGGGGCGCCATGGGTGCAACTTTTGAGTGGATCGATGAAGGATTGGTTTGGGAGGGGGGGGGGGGCTATAGTCTAAAGGGGGCCTTTATCCCACACCTCAAGTTAAGGGAAGGGGCCTTAAAGCCTCTGTCTGACGTGGACGTGAGGTGGCGTGATAAAGGCCCTATGGTTCAGTGGATGTGATTAACCAACCATTTGGTTATGGTTACGGTTACAGCTAACGTGTCTTCCTTTCATTTCGTTAACCAAAACCAAACTTAACAGATAAAGGGTCGATAATTTTAATAAACTGGTGAGAATGCGGAAGACGAGTGAAAAAACGATATGATATATAGCTTAGAAAGATAATAATCACTATACTTTTTTTTTTTAATTTATGTCCTATTTTAAATTATTGGCTCTATTATTTATTATAATTAAGTCTAGATGTTGGTTATGTTGGCCTAAATTAATATTTTGTTTATGGTTTTTAATTTTAATTATGTCTATCGTTATGTTGGCCTAAATTAATATTTTGTTTAACGTATCGATTACTTTGACCGAATTTAATGTGCAGGCTTTAGCCTATAAATAAAAGTCCCTTTCTAATTTTTAGGACAGCTTTCAAGATTATAATAAACTTCCTCTCATTGGGGTTTTTTCGTAACATTTGCTCGAACGTATCTAGCACTTTTATCGCTTTCCATATGTGTCAAGAACCTTGTCTGTTTATGATTTTCCAGCTTGTATACATTCATTTACAGCTTTGAACATACAATTCATGTTGCAACTGTCAATAACCGAGCTTGGAACACCATAAGTCCTTGTGTAATGGGGATTTATATCACGGGGAGAAGGGCCATAGCGCCTCATAGCGACGCCCCACACCACTACGGGGGGCGCTATGGGGGTTAATTTTCTTGGAGCCGCGATACACATAGCGGCGTTAAATCTCTACACCATGTTTTCCCCACTCACACACATATAATCATATATATATATACATACATATGTATGTATAATTGAAGAGTTATATAACCCCCTTACCACTACACCCTCTTGTGATATAAAGCCCCTCTCTTACGCATTTCGCCACTTGTCGCATAACGCCCCCAAAGGGGCTTTACTAACGGCATTAACCTAGTTTGGAACATGCATAACCGAGTTTGAAACATCATAACTGAACCATATTCAGCTAGAACAAAGCAAAGCAAAAAAAAAAATACACTGGACAATTAACCGGTTTTAACTGAAACCGACCCATAACCGACAGTTAACCGATGGTTATGGTTAAGCCTTCATAACTGAACCGAATCGACTTTGAACACCCTTAAATTTGTTTTTGGTACTCAAATCGTGCTTGTTCTTTGTCAATTTCAACATTGATATATGATACTAAATAGATTCAATCCTCCTTGCTTGATCTAACTGCTTCAAATGAAACTAAAACCTAAGTAGCACTGGAACGGGTACGGGATCGGGGTACGGGGACGATACGGGAACGAGGAACGGCAAAACTCAAAATTTCAAGATACGGGTACGGCAATAAAAAATATAAAAAAATAAAAATATATTACACAAATTCCAAAAATATTACATCTTCCAAAGGTAATAAATTATCAATAATCAAATCACTTTCAAATTCCGGTTCATCTAGTGAGAGATCGGCAATCGATAGAGAATTAGAGATGATGAGACTTGAGAGTTTAGAGATTAGAGAAGCCAAATATGATTAGGTCTATTTATTTAATGGTCGGTTGTTGAATTTGAAAGGGTTAGAACCCTAAAATTAAATGGAAACGGGCTGGAACGTCCCCGACATTGGAAACATTTAGGAAACGTCCCCGGCGAGTACCCATGGTGTTTCCGTCCCCGACAAGTACCCGATACGGGTACGGCCACATAAATGGAGTCCCCGTGCTACATAGACTAAAACACAAGAGAATTAGATCAAACAAAATGATCATGTTGTTGAAATTCCTGCAGGCAAAAGAGGCACTAGAGGGCAAAGATGGTGTACAGATCCCAAAATTTGAAGTGAGTGATTTAGAAAGCTTAAATGGGAAGCATGATACAGTAGTGTGTTTGGATGTACTGATACACTATCCACAAAGCAAGGCTGATGGCATGATCGCGCATCTTGCATCGCTAGCTGAAAATCGTTTGATACTCAGTTTCGCACCCAAAACGTTCTATTATGATCTGTTGAAGAGAATTGGAGAACTTTTTCCAGGACCTTCAAAGGCAACGAGAGCATATCTTCACTCGGAAGCTGATATAGAACGGGCATTACAGAAAGTTGGCTGGAAAATCAGAAAGAGGGGTCTCACTACCACACAGTTTTACTTTTCACGGATCGTTGAAGCCGTTCGCGCTTAGATTGATGACAGGTCAGATTTATGCGCATTCACAAACTATTTTTGGTAGCACCATGTTTTAAAATCTGATCTCTATGTATTCTGTAATGCGATGTAAATTAGCGTAGATGATGAAAATTCAAGGATAATCTTGTTTGATTACAAGATAAAATCCAAAACGTGCCGGTTTGTCTGTGATCTGAAGTATAGTTAAATTAATTGCAATTCAAATTAAGATACATGAAACACAAGATAAACTTAATTGGTTGTAGGGTAAGAAACAAGCGATTACTCGCGGTTGATCAGGAGTTAATGATTGTTTACTAAGACCACCCGTAGTGGGACATTATTTTTGAAAAAAATTAAAAAATAACGCCCCCCACCCATTACACTAAGCGTTTTGGGGGGTTATTTTTGAAAAAAAATTTGATTAGCGTTATATTTAAAACGCCATGTTGCACTTGTGGAAGGTTTGACTTGGGTTGACCCACCAATGAGAAATCAGTTTGTGTTTTTTTTTTTTTTTTTTTTTTTTTTTTTTTTTTTTTTTTTTTTTTGTTTAAGGATTGAAAGGGGCATTATTTGGGCATTATTCCCACTACGCCAATTTTGCAATAACACCCCATGCTGACTGGACTGCCACGTGTCGAATAATGCCCCATGGTGGGGGCATTATTTTCCCCTTCCACTACACATGGTCTAAATGTTACACATAATTTCCATTACATAAACATACTCACATATTGCAGATCAAGTCAAATCTAGGCACGAATTATGCCTTACTACACCAATTATCTTTAATTTTTAGTTATGTTAATGGACTTATATTTGATCAATCAATAATATAATGCAAAATAATGAAGAATTCAATAACATTTAGTTTAATATAAATCAACATTCTGTCATAACACGTATGACGAAGTTCAATCAACCAAATACATAAGAAACAATGAAATGCTAGTCTTTGTGATCGCATGGCGTTTATTCAGACATGGCTTGTTGAGTAGAGACAACCCCGTTCGGTCCGTGTACTCAGATTAAAGAAACCAAAGTGTTGTGACTGTTAATGATTTCTTGGGGTGACTGTCAATGCAGCCTCACTTGACTGCTAAAACCCTTCCCTCAACCCATAGCACCACTTGTGTGTGTTTTGTGCCTGTTTTTAAGGGTTCAACTAGGGGCGTGTTTGTTGTATTTTTGGTTCATAATTGTGTTCAGGGGCAACAATTACACTCACAAAGTGAACGAAAGCCAGTAGTTCTCGTCAACTTCTTTAGAAAGCGAGTCTTCTTTTCACATAAATACTATATTAACAGTAAACCGTGCGTTAGCTTTTACCAACTTGGAATTAAAACAAAGTTGAACGAAATGAATTTGAGGATTTTAGGGAAGATAGAATGCCCTATGTAATGAGTGATTCTATTACCTTGACCAACCAAACAAATTATTTTTCATTCATCGGTAATAGTCCATTCCATTTCGCATCCCATTCCTGCATACCGAACGCTACAATAATGTAGACATATAAGTTGTAATTGTGATTGTAGATATTATAATGTATATTAAGACCCAATTTCAAGATATTAGCATATATACTAATTGGGCTTAATATAAAGTAGTTATTTGTGTTTATTGATTAATGGGTTTAATTGAAAATGGACTTTTTTTTTTGAACGACAAATTTCTTTTATTCCTGTTGTCTGTGGGACTTGAATCCAAGACCTCCCCCTCCTAAGGTGTTTAATGGCTTTGCCTTTAGGCTACACGGTGTGGGGATCAGCCTTGGACCGTCCCCCACCGGCGTCGCACCTCCATCCATTTTGCTCCCCCACATCGGCGTCCCAAACGGCTTCAACAGGACGATGAAGGCGTCCCACTAGAGGACAAAACCCCCTCACACACATATATACATACAACATATACATATATTTTAGGATCATCCCATATTTCCTTACCTCCAGCCTCTTTGCCCCATCCTCACACCCGATCTACGTGGTTTCTACGTGGCGGATCATCCTCCAAGGGAGGACCATCTGTGACAACTCGGACTTTAGACTTGCTTTGATGTAACGTTACGTGTTTGCGAGAATTGAATTATATGATTTAATGAATGTTTTGTTTTATGTGTATTATGTGTGCATGTATGTATTGAATCGCACAACACCCTTGGACCGCACAAGCCTATTGGGCCTTACACTTGCTTGCGGACCATTAGAAGTAGCCGAGTGGGCTCGGCCCACTACCCTTATGCGCAAACAAACAAAACACTCCTTAGGGACTTGTTTTCTCATTAGTTGCAAAACACACAACAAGTCACAAAACCCTAGAAGCTCTTGTCCTCTCTCTCGTTTCTCTAGAACCCGACGGCACAAGGCAACCGGAGATCACCCTCCTGTCGGATCACTTCCTTCTAGTTGGATTCTAATCGGTTAGTGTTTCATATTGATGTTATATGTGCCTACGATTGGTTGATTTTGTATGTGTTGAATTGGATAGTATGAAAATAATCATAAGCCTATTAGATGTAATCGGCCACCATGTTCTATATTGAGATTGTTTTTGATTTGATGTCAACCGGCTATAGATTTTCATGAAACGGATGATAAAGTAGATATAAAAACCGATTAGATGTTAACCCGGATATTATATCCTGTGATTGAATCATTGTTTGATAATTGAACCTTAGATTATAATGATCAAATAATTCGGGTTATTGTTCATGTCTTGTTAGGGTTCATATGGATTTAGGAATGATTGCCTTGTTTGATCGAGATTTAGCATGTGTGTAACTGATTTGGTTGTTGAGTTGATAATCATATGGAAACTGTTAATTGTTTGTAACTGATAGCATGAATCACGGAATTTGTTTACTGATCGCACAAGCAGCACACGCGGGACCGAGGTTGCGAGTTCCGGATTGCGACTCGGAACCAGACCACAGCAGCACGAGCCGCAACCACGGTTGCGAGTCATGTTGCGACTCGTAACTGGACCATGACAAGCCGAGATCACCATTGCGACTCGTAATCTCCCGTTACGACTCGTAATCTCCAATTGCGACTCGAGATCGCTGGTTGCGACTCGAGTCCCGTTAGTTCGTACACTGTTGGACCCTGCACTGTCACGGGCCCAATTGATTGGGCCAAATAATTGGACTTATGCAATTGACTGATTAACGTATTGGGCCATATGTATATCCGGTTGGACTGCTATAATTATTTGGACCGGGCTTTATGGGAATTGCACAACAGGTTGGGCCGGTTAGTATTGGGCTTACTTGTTTAAAAACCGTACAAGTTGTATGTATTGCTTAACTGTCAAATGTTGCCATGATTTATACGTGATTAGTAACGTGCTAGACTATGTGAAACAAACATGTATTATCTAAGTCAAGACCTGACTTGTATTATAACCATGATAGGACGTGGTTGACCATTTACTAGCTTATCTGTACTCTTTGTGTATCTGCCGAGCAAACCAAGGTGAGTTCACACAGCCAAGGCATGGGATTCCCGGGTTGGGAATTGGGTGAGATTATTAAGGTTGAATAGATTCATTCGGATACCATTACTAGACTACCATACCATCGTCCTCGGTTGTGCAGGACACGTACATAAAACCTATGTACACATATGCTACTCGCTATCCTCGGTTGTGAAGGATACTCACGTAAAACCTGCATGAACGGATATTCACTACTGCCTCGGTTGTGTCAGGCACTTACGTAAAACCTACGTAAACCCCCACGTACCCTATCCTCGGTTGAGAAGGATACTTACGTAAATCCTGCGTAAACTTGTACGTATTACTGTTCTCGGTTGTGAAGAACACTTATGGTTACGCATAGTCTAGTGGATTGATAACATGGGAAGCCCCCACCAATAGAAACCTATACTGGCCCAGTAGAGCCACTTGATACTCGTGAACTTACTATTACGCACTTACTTTCTGTGAACTCGCTCAACTAGTTGTTGATTATTTGCCGCATGCCTTGCAGGACCTTAGGTACTTTATGGGAGCTTGCACAAGGAGGAGCAGGTCGTTGTGGGCAACGGATTGATAAACACTTATTACGTTTCAAACAATTATACTTATGTTGGGTTTTACATAAATGCTTCCGCTACACTTACTTATGTTGGTTTTGATAAACACCTTTCGTATTGATTTTTATTACTTAATTACATGTTCAATATGATTGGTGGCTTGATCCTGGTCATGTCACATTCTCAAGCGGTGATACTCCGCGTGTGGATTTTGGGGGTGTGACAGATTGGTATCAGAGCAGATTGGTATCAGAGCCATTGGTTATAGAGAACTAGGTTTTAATATGGGAAAACGTTTTTATTAAAACCAGACTATAACCAGAACAGTGCTCTCAACGATCCACAACGACGCTTCGCTCCACGTGCAAGACTCGACATCCTAGGTAATAAGGTTTATGTTTATTGCCTGTATGTTAGAACTGCTTAGAACTTTGCTCGCATTACTCTTAGATACACATGATCCTATTACATGAGAATACCTATGTGCTTACGCTTTTCTGTCATCGCCCTACTCGCGAACCACTCTCACTTACGTTACTTTTACTATGAAGATCATGTCTGGACGAATCAACATGACACAAGCCCAGCTAGAGGCTCTCGTTCAAGCTCAAGTTGCTGCGGCACTTGCAGCTGCTCAAGCAGGTAGTATACCCTGCAGTATAGATTCATACTAGGATCCTTAAATCCTGCATTAACTCTCGTATTTAATCTCGTCCTATTCGTACACGATAGGTCAACACGCGCAGCAACCTGTCTGCACTTTTAAGAACTTCATGGACTGCCGTCCAAGTACCTTTAGTGGCACTGAAGGAGCAGTTGGACTCCTCCACTGGTTTGAGAAGCTAGAGTCAGTATTCGAAATGTGCGAGTGCCCTGAGGCTCGCAAGGTCAAGTATGCAACTGGCACCTTGGAAGGGATAGCACTAACTTGGTGGAACGCCCAAGTTCAGATTTTAGGGTTGGCAGCTGCTAACGCCACACCCTGGAACGATTTTAAGGAACTTATCAAGAGGGAATATTGTACTCGTGAAGATATTCACAAGCTGGAAGACGAGCTGTATAACCTGAAAATGGTTGGGTCAGAGATTGAAGCGTATACTAAACGGTCTAATGAGCTAGCCGTGCTGTGCCCAACTATGGTAGACCCTCCATACAAGCGCATCGAGATGTATCTCAAGGGGTTGGCGCCAGAGATCCAGAGCCATGTTACTTCGGCTAATCTTGATAACATCCAGGAGATTCAACGCCTCGCTCACCGCATCACAGACCAGGCAGTGGATCAGAACAAACTGCCTAAACGTATCAGCGCTACTGCTACCGTTACTACTTCAGTTACTCCTGCTACTCCCAGTGACAGTAAGAGAAAATGGGATGGGGATTTCAGCAAGGGATCAGCTACAGTTCAGTCTCAGGCCCAGCAGCGGAAGACTGACAGTTATCAGAGTCCCAGTCAGCATTCTTCGGGTAATCACAGGCAGGGCGGATATCGAGGGAACCTCCCAAAGTGCAACAACTGCGGTAGACATCACGGTGGCCAGTGTAACAAGGGTCGCTGTCAAAGATGCGTCAAGATGGGTCATGAGGCTAAGGATTGTAGAAGCCCTCGTCCTGCGAACCAGAACCAGCAGCAGCCACAAGCACAGCAGAACCAGCAACAGGGCAACAAAGTATGCTTTCAGTGTGGGGCAGAAGGTCACTTCAAAAGGCACTGCCCTCAGTTAAACAGGAACCAGAGCAATAACAACAACAATAACAACAATCAGGGCAATGGCAACAACAACGGGGGAAACAACAACGGCAACGAGGCAAGGGGACGTGCATTCGTACTAGGTCGAGGCGACGCAGTGAACGATCCCAACGTAGTTATGGGTAAGTTTCTCCTCGACAATATTTACGTTATTGTTTTGTTTGATTCGGGTGCGGATACAAGCTATATGTCTGTGAAAATGTGTCAACTGCTAAAACGTGCACCAACACTTTTACCCACCAAACATGTAGTAGAGTTAGCTAACGGTAAAAGTCTAGAAGCCACGCACGTAGTTCAGGGTTGTAATCTTATCCTAGCTGGTCAAGCCTTCTCTATTGATCTCATTCCCATAGTATTGGGTAGCTTCGACGTCGTGATTGGGATGGATTGGCTATCCCAACACCAGGCAGAAATCTTATGCAGTGAGAAGATAATTCGCATTCCACGCTCTGGTCAAGAACCTCTCGAAGTACAAGGCGGCAAGAGTGGTGCAGTGGTTGGCATCATCTCTTTCTTAAAGGCGCAGAAATGTTTACGCAAGGGGCACACTGCCATTCTGGCACACGTTACAGACGCATCAGCAAAGGAAAAGAAATTGGAAGATATTCCAATTGTACGTGACTACCCTCAGGTGTTTCCTGAAGACTTACCTGGCTTACCGCCTCATCGTCAGGTCGAATTTCAAATCGAGCTCGCTCCAGGAGCAGCACCCATAGCTCGCGCACCATACCGTCTAGCTCCATCAGAATTGGAAGAATTGTCAAAACAGCTGCAGGAGCTCTTGGAAAAGGGCTTCATTCGTCCAAGCTCTTCGCCATGGGGAGCTCCAGTACTTTTCGTGAAAAAGAAAGACGGTACGTTCAGGATGTGTATCGACTACCGTGAACTCAACAAGGTAACGGTGAAGAACCGTTATCCTCTTCCCCGCATCGACGACTTATTCGACCAGTTGCAAGGGTCGTGCTACTATTCCAAGATAGACTTGAGGTCAGGGTATCATCAGCTGAGAGTCCGGGATGAGGACGTCTCCAAGACAGCCTTCAGAACTCGTTACGGCCACTACGACTTTCTTGTCATGCCGTTCGGGTTAACGAACGCGCCTGCTGTATTTATGGACCTTATGAACAGGGTGTGCAAACCCTATCTTGACAAGTTTGTCATAGTATTCATCGACGACATCCTGATTTACTCCAAGAGTCAGGAGGAACACAAGCAGCATCTTCGCCTGATATTGGAACTCCTTCGGAAGGAACAACTGTACGCCAAGCTTTCTAAATGCGACTTCTGGCTTCGTGAAGTCCACTTCTTAGGCCATGTGGTGAACAGGGAGGGGATCCATGTCGATCCATCCAAGGTAGATTCGATCAGAAACTGGCCTGCACCGCGTACACCGACAGAAATACGCCAATTCTTGGGTTTGGCAGGTTACTACAGATGGTTTATCAAAGACTTCTCCAAGATCGCGCAACCACTTACACTACTGACACAGAAGGGTGTCACCTACCGTTGGGGCAACACGCAGGAAACTGCTTTTCAGTATCTAAAGGATAGGCTTTGCAGCGCACCTATTCTCTCATTGCCAGAGGGCACGGATGACTTCGTGGTATATTGTGACGCATCAATACAGGGTCTGGGTTGTGTATTGATGCAGCGGGATAAAGTTATTGCCTACGCATCTCGTCAACTAAAGATTCATGAACGGAACTACACGACGCACGATTTAGAGCTGGGAGCTGTGGTTTTCGCGCTTAAGATATGGCGACACTACCTGTACGGTACCAGGTGCACGATTTACACCGATCACAGGAGTCTCGAGCATATTCTTAAGCAGAAGGATTTGAACATGCGTCAACGACGATGGGTTGAACTACTGAACGATTACGAATGCGCCATCAAGTACCATCCAGGCAAAGCCAATGTTGTGGCTGATGCCCTCAGTCGAAAAGACACACTACCTAAGCGCGTGCGAGCGCTACAGCTTACGATTCAATCTAGCCTTCCAGCACAGATACGAAATGCTCAGGTAGAAGCATTGAAACCCGAAAATGTCAAAGCTGAAGCCTTACGCGGCTCACGACAACGAATGGAACAGAAGGCAGACGGCGCCTACTATGTAACGGGGCGTATTTGGGTCCCACTTTATGGCAGTCTACGCGAACTCGTGATGGATGAAGCTCACAAGTCTCGTTACTCGGTACATCCAGGGTCGGATAAAATGTACCACGACATCAGAACTACTTACTGGTGGCCTAGCATGAAGGCCCACATTGCTACTTACGTCGGCAAGTGCTTGACCTGTGCGAGAGTCAAGGTTGAATACCAGAAACCAGCTGGCCTACTTCAGCAGCCTAAGATACCGCAATGGAAATGGGAAGAAATTTCCATGGATTTCGTTACAGGCCTACCTAGATCCCAACGTGGGAATGATACCATATGGGTGATCGTGGATCGACTCACCAAGTCTGCACACTTCCTACCTATAAAGGAAACGGATAAGTTCTCCACTCTCGCAGACGTTTATCTTAAAGAAGTTGTTTCGAGGCACGGAGTGCCCACTTCCATCATTTCGGATCGGGATGCACGATTCACGTCAGAGCTATGGCAAGCGATGCACAAATCTTTCGGCTCACGATTAGACATGAGCACAGCATATCACCCTCAGACGGATGGGCAGTCTGAGCGAACAATTCAAACACTTGAAGACATGCTTAGGGCATGCCTTATAGACTTCGGCAACGGCTGGGAAAAACACCTCCCTTTGGTGGAGTTCTCGTATAATAATAGTTATCACACCAGCATACAAGCCGCTCCATTCGAGGCATTGTACGGACGTAAATGCCGGTCACCTCTCTGTTGGGCAGAGGTGGGGGATAGTCAGATTACGGGTCCAGAGATTGTCGTGGACGCCACAGAAAAGATAGCACAGATACGACAACGCATGGCGGCAGCACGCGACCGTCAGAAAGCCTACGCGGACAAGCGTAGAAAGCCTTTGGAATTTCAGGTCGGGGACCGGGTATTATTGAAAGTCTCACCCTGGAAGGGTGTGGTACGTTTTGGCAAAAGGGGCAAACTAAATCCGCGGTACGTCGGACCATTCGAAATCATTGAGAAGATAGGCAAAGTAGCCTACAACTTGAGCCTACCAGCTGAACTCGGAGCAGTTCACAATGTCTTCCACGTGTCGAATCTGAAGAAGTGCCTATCAGATGAGACCCTTATCATTCCTTTCAAAGAACTCACTATCGACGAGTGGTTGCAGTTCGTCGAGGAACCAGTCGAAATCACGGACCGGGATGTGAAGGTCCTCAAAAACAAGAGAATCCCTCTTGTTCGAGTACGTTGGAACTCCAAACGTGGCCCAGAGTACACCTGGGAACGCGAAGACAGGATGACAGAAAAGTACCCCCAGTTATTCGAAACCAATACAACCACTACTGAGGCTGAAGCTACTACTTCGGAATTTCGGGACGAAATTCCAGATCAACGGGGGAGGATGTGACACCCCAGGAAAACCAGTGAACTATGTTACTTACCTAGTTTCCTCAGTGAGTGCATACCAAATTTCGGGACGAAATTTCCAATTAGTTGGGGATAATGTGACAACTCGGACTTTAGACTTGCTTTGATGTAACGTTACGTGCTTGCGAGAATTGAATTATATGATTTAATGAATGTTTTGTTTTATGTGTATTATGTGTGCATGTATGTATTGAATCGCACAACACCCTTGGACCGCACAAGCCTATTGGGCCTTACACTTGCTTGCGGACCATTAGAAGTAGCCGAGTGGGCTCGGCCCACTCCCCTTATGCGCAAACAAACAAAACACTCCTTAGGGACTTGTTTTCTCATTAGTTGCAAAACACACACACAAGTCACAAAACCCTAGAAGCTCTTGTCCTCTCTCTCGTTTCTCTAGAACCCGACGGCACAAGGCAACCGGAGATCACCCTCCTGTCGGATCACTTCCTTCTAGTTGGATTCTAATCGGTTAGTGTTTCATATTGATGTTATATGTGCCTACGATTGGTTGATTTTGTATGTGTTGAATTGGATAGTATGAAAATAATCATAAGCCTATTAGATGTAATCGGCCACCATGTTCTATATTGAGATTGTTTTTGATTTGATGTCAATCGGCTATAGATTTTCATGAAACGGATGATAAAGTAGATATAAAAACCGATTAGATGTTAACCCGGATATTATATCCTGTGATTGAATCATTGTTTGATAATTGAACCTTAGATTATAATGATCAAATAATTCGGGTTATTGTTCATGTCTTGTTAGGGTTCATATGGATTTAGGAATGATTGCCTTGTTTGATCGAGATTTAGCATGTGTGTAACTGATTTGGTTGTTGAGTTGATAATCATATGGAAACTGTTAATTGTTTGTAACTGATAGCATGAATCACGGAATTTGTTTACTGATCGCACAAGCAGCACACGCGGGACCGAGGTTGCGAGTTCCGGATTGCGACTCGGAACCAGACCACAGCAGCACGAGCCGCAACCACGGTTGCGAGTCATGTTGCGACTCGTAACTGGACCATGACAAGCCGAGATCACCATTGCGACTCGTAATCTCCCGTTACGACTCGTAATCTCCAATTGCGACTCGAGATCGCTGGTTGCGACTCGAGTCCCGTTAGTTCGTACACTGTTGGACCCTGCACTGTCACGGGCCCAATTGATTGGGCCAAATAATTGGACTTATGCAATTGACTGATTAACGTATTGGGCCATATGTATATCCGGTTGGACTGCTATAATTATTTGGACCGGGCTTTATGGGAATTGCACAACAGGTTGGGCCGGTTAGTATTGGGCTTACTTGTTTAAAAACCGTACAAGTTGTATGTATTGCTTAACTGTCAAATGTTGCCATGATTTATACGTGATTAGTAACGTGCTAGACTATGTGAAACAAACATGTATTATCTAAGTCAAGACCTGACTTGTATTATAACCATGATAGGACGTGGTTGACCATTTACTAGCTTATCTGTACTCTTTGTGTATCTGCCGAGCAAACCAAGGTGAGTTCACACAGCCAAGGCATGGGATTCCCGGGTTGGGAATTGGGTGGGATTATTAAGGTTGAATAGATTCATTCGGATACCATTACTAGACTACCATACCATCGTCCTCGGTTGTGCAGGACACGTACATAAAACCTATGTACACATATGCTACTCGCTATCCTCGGTTGTGAAGGATACTCACGTAAAACCTGCGTGAACGGATATTCACTACTGCCTCGGTTGTGTCAGGCACTTACGTAAAACCTACGTAAACCCCCACGTACCCTATCCTCGGTTGAGAAGGATACTTACGTAAATCCTGCGTAAACTTGTACGTATTACTGTTCTCGGTTGTGAAGAACACTTATGGTTACGCATAGTCTAGTGGATTGATAACATGGGAAGCCCCCACCAATAGAAACCTATACTGGCCCAGTAGAGCCACTTGATACTCGTGAACTTACTATTACGCACTTACTTTCTGTGAACTCGCTCAACTAGTTGTTGATTATTTGCCGCATGCCTTGCAGGACCTTAGGTACTTTATGGGAGCTTGCACAAGGAGGAGCAGGTCGTTGTGGGCAACGGATTGATAAACACTTATTACGTTTCAAACAATTATACTTATGTTGGGTTTTACATAAATGCTTCCGCTACACTTACTTATGTTGGTTTTGATAAACACCTTTCGTATTGATTTTTATTACTTAATTACATGTTCAATATGATTGGTGGCTTGATCCTGGTCATGTCACATTCTCAAGCGGTGATACTCCGCGTGTGGATTTTGGGGGTGTGACACCATCACTATACCGCATAGCCTTACCAATAGACCACCACCCCATTGGGAATTGAAAATGGACTTATTTGTTTAAATGATTAATGGATTTAATTGAAAATGGACTTGTTTGTTTCACAATGCCAATTTGCCATTGGCGTCCTTGATCTCCTGACAGTAATTGCGCGACAAAACCACAGATATTGAAGTTGTTGGTGGAGGGAGATAAAAGATACAGTGTTGAGTATGAGGAGGTCAAAAGGACGGATTTTTACCTTGGAACTAAAAAAGTTAAGTTGTACGAAATCAATAGTTAAATTGTATTATAGTAAACAAGCGGGTTGGTGTCAAAATTTCTTGGGGGTCACTTGGGATTAAATCCCATGTATTCTAAAAAAATCATCTGACTGCACCCCATCCCCCAATCTATGTCCGCCAATGAATAAGGCACATTTTCATAAAATATTGCAACGATTCATAATAAGTTAGTAGTCATTATAGTAACACTCTTTTGACAAAAATTTGTTTTGGTGAGAAAAGTAGCGGGTCATGCACAAGAGTTATAAGGTTCATATATTGTGTCATGAATAGGGGTGTTCAAAAGAATCCGAATCCGAAACCGAATCCGAAATATCTGAAAACCTGTATCCGAAATATCCGAAATTTCGGATATCCGAATTTTCGGATATCCGAAAACCGGATAATCCGAAAGTTCGGATTCGGATTCGGATGTTAATTCTAAAAATTTTCGGATATTCGGATTATCCGAATCCGAAACTTAAAAAAATAGAAAAAAGATATATATTAATTAATATATAACTAGTATTACGACCCGCCGCAATGCGGCGGGGATTCTTTAATTATAACTAAGTCGATTTAGGACCCGCACGTTATGTTGAACCTGTCAAACGGGAAAAAATAGACGATGTAAAAACGTTCACCCACACACGCACGTTGCGTCGTGTTAACTCGGAAAATTTAGAACGAAACGTAAAAACGTTAAACCAGAGACGCATGTTGCGATGTGTTAAGTCACAAAATTTAGAACGAAGCATAAAGCGTAAAATTTGCGGAAAATGAAAACAATAAAGGAACAAAGTTGAAAGTAAAAAAGTTGTGAGAATATATCGCAAAAGATAAAAGGTTTTGGGTTAAAAGTAAAACAAATAGTTTTTGGTTAAAAGTGATCTATGAAATACTTTTGAGTGAAAAGTAAAAAAAAAATCAATTTTTTTTAAAAAACCGCCAAAGCCAAGGTTACAACAACCATATGCATAACCATTTTTTCTTTGAAAAACCTCCAAAGCCAAGATTACAACACTTCGCGATATATGAAAAGTAAGAGACCAAAGTTGCAAAAGATGAAAAGCTTTGGGTTAAAAGTAAAAAAATATCAAAGTGGTTAAATCGCAAATGATGGAACTCTTGAGTTAGAACTGAAAAATCAAATTAATCAAAGGGGTTAAATTGTATAAGATGGAAACTTTTGAATTAGAAATGAAAAATAAAACTAATCAAAGGGGTTAAATTACCAAAGATTAAAACTTTAAAGTTAAATTGTCAAAGATTAAAACTTTAGGGTTAAAAATAAAAATTTCAATTTTTTTTTGAAAAACTCCCAAAGCTAAAAGTACAACAACATTATGCATAGTTATGTTGCTAGTTTATAGGTTTTTAATATCCATTACCTTTTTACCTAACACATTAACCTAAACTAACTATACACCACACGCATTCACAAACCTTCACCATTCTTATTTCTTTCACTATCTAGGGTTTCTTTTTTTCACAAATAATACGCCGTCGCAGTCTCGCCTATCAATCTCCCATCTTCGATCTCACCCTTCTTCCACCTTCCATCTCTGGTCAACGAAGGCTTTCTGTCCGACGGTAAGTTACGGTTCTGATTTATTTTATTTTTTCGAAAAAAAAACTACAGTAAAAGTAAGAAATTGATGGTAGATACTTGGCTAATCTTTGGTTTTTGAGTTTCGAATCTTCATCTGGATACTTTCAATTTCTGCTTCATAAGGTAACATGCTTTACTAGATTTGATATTATTGATACATTGTGTGTGTATATTATATATATTATGTTATTGCGAAATTGCAGGTTTGAAAGGTGGAATTGCAGGTTTAAAAGGGATGGATGTTTACAAGCGCTTATGGATGTTTATCGTTTTTATTGATTAATTGTCGAACTACTTTTGGATTTTATGTCTTGTTTTAAATGTTTGTGGTTTGTTTTGAAACTTTGATTTGTTTTGAATTGGTTACTGAACTGTTTAAATTTGAATGTTATTTGATGTTTTAGATGGTTGAATTGGTGGTTTGAAACAGGTTCACTCGTCATTTACACAGAAAAATGATTTTTTTTTGTTTTTTTTTTTTAATTTCGGATTATCCGTTTGGATGTCCGAATCCGAATCCGAAAGTTCGGATATCCGAAAATCGGATATCCGAACTTTCAGATTCGGATTCGGATGTCAATATCCGCTATCCGAAATTTTCGGATATCCGATTTTCGAATATCCGAAAAGCGGATAATCCGATGTTGAACACCCCTAGTCATGAATAACTTTTAACGTTTTATCAAATTTCAATTATTAGTGCCATGGATAACTTTTAATGATTTAGCTCTCATTCATCACTTATTTACTTATTTTAACCAACATTAGTTTATTAGAGTTAGATACTGTTGGTAATTTTAGTGTCATCAACGGTTTTAGGGTATTGGATTAATTTGTCAATCGAGGAAATAATATTAGAGATTAAACGAGTTTGGTGACGTAGGAGTGCGGGCTCAATTTAATCCTAATATTATTTGAGTTTGTTATATAAAATTAATTTACATGGCCTAATTAGTTTTAACTTAATATTGGTTTTAAACTTAATTATTTTTAAACATAATAATATAATCCAAATTAGTTGGTAACTAATGTTCTAAATTTAATATTGGGCCAATAAATTGAGATGTTTTTTTTGGGCCATATTATGAAGTCAGGGGAGACTTCTGGTGTTTTTCGATTGAACAGAACAAGGGACACGCACAAAAAGAAAAAGGCTCAACATACGTCAGTTTCTTGGTTACTGAGTGCGTTCTTTTCATCACAGAATCATCAAATCCAATTCCTTCAAGATTGATCTCTGTCTAATCCGATAAATCATTGCGTGTAACCCGCAAATAGGTTTATCTGATAGTTCTCATACGATTCAGAGATTAATCCAGGTTTTATTACAAACTTTGCAATTTCCATTCGGTTCCAGGTTTGTTAATTTCTTTGAATTCACTGTTCTAGACCAATTATACAACAAATATAAACCTATTTTAGGGTTCAGTTTGGTCATTGGTTGCGATTTCAAGTTTGAAAAATATTGTACAGTGAATATTTTTTAGTTCTGTAGTTTGTGAATTAACCCTAATTCACATGTTCTAGTGATTAATTTGGGTTTGTTTATCTTGATTTCATAAGTTTTTATTAAAGAAATCTAGTTTCATAAATTTTTATTTCTAGCAGTGAATTATTTTCTGGAATCTTTAGGGTTTATTTTGATTGGTTGAAAATCAAATTTAAGTACGGTGTCATATAATATTTTCATGGCATGAGATTTCAAAATTAATCTTATTTTACATGTACTTTGAATTTCGTGCATAATTGACTATTGATACAAATTGCAAAATTCTTCGTTTAAGTGGTGATTATATGATTTGAATTTTAATAGCAAAGTTTTACTTTAGTTCAGTTATATATGAAATTTCTTATCATCTGCTGCGACTAGATGATGGATTGATTTGATGAATTAACTAAAGGGTGGCTTGGAAATCATTTAATTAATTTAAAGTGGGTTTGTCAAATAATTTAGAAAGGTAGTGTACTTTATTTTATTTTGATCACTATCAAGTTTCAAATCAGTTGTTTTAAAATGGTTGAACGTGATGAGGCAAGTGGGAAGTTTAACAAGGGTAATGGTGATAAAAGAAAGTTTGATTGGGGTAATAATGATTCCAACAAGAAACCAAAAAGGGGTTGTTTGAGATGTGGCAAACCGGGTCATTTCAAGAAAGATTGCCGCGTGAAGCCTGCGGATGGAAACAAAAGTAACATAGCGGGTCCAAGTGGGTCAAAAGATGCAAATGCGTCACAAGGTACGCTTACTAATTCCACTCTAAGTTTGACAAAACCTATGAGTTTTGTAGTTGATTCAATTGGTCATTCGGTACATGTTAATTATTTACAAAACACAAAAATTGGATTTGATTTAAAGAAGCAAAATTTATTTTGTGATTTGGATAATAAACAAATAAAATGTAATGTTTCTAAATCAAACAAATTTAATACAAAGGTGCAGCCCGTTGGCTGTGGTGGTACACATATGGGGCAATTGGGCCAAATTACTAGAAGTGTACAAGTCGTGAAAAATCCCTCTGGGTGTGAAATAAATGACACCCGGTCTTCGGGTTTGTTATTGGACTCAAAAAGTCCAATGGTTTATAAACATAATTCGGTTGAGAATTATGTATCATTTATTTCTGAATCCTTTTATGTACAAGATGACATGCTTGCATGGTGGATTGACTCGGGTGCTACGAGTCATGTTTGCAAGGATCTCAAATGGTTTGAGGAATTTGAACCACTTGAGGATGGATCTGTACTAAGGATGGGAAATGTTGCAACCGAGCCCATCAAAAGAGTTGGAAAAGTTAGACTTGTATTCACGTCTGGAAAACACTTGTTGTTAGATAATGTGTTGTATGTACCGGGGATTCGAAAGAATCTCTTATCCGGAATTGTATTAAACAATTGTGGTTATAAACAGGTCATTGAGTCGGATAAGTTTATCTTGTCTCGACATGGAACCTTTGTAGGATTTGGATATTTATGTAATGGCATGTTTATGCTTAATATTGATGTCCCGTTTGCTGTTGAATATGTTTGTATGGCATCTACATTCTCTAGTAATGTTAAGAATGATTCACGTATATGGCATGCTAGATTAGGTCATGTTAATTATCATAGGATGAAAGATATGTCTAAAATGAGCCTAATACATGCCTTTGACATGCAAAGCTCTAGTAAATGTCATACTTGTAAATTGACTAAAATTACTAGGAAACCGTTTAAAGATGTTAAAAGGGATTCTAAGGTATTAGAATTAATTCATTCTGATTTATGTGACTTTCATAGTACGCCCTCACTTGGAAATAAAAAGTATGTAGTCACTTTTATTGATGATGCCTCTAGGTTTTGTTATGTCTATCTGTTGCATTCAAAAGATGAAGCTCTTGAGAAATTCAAAATTTATAAACAAGAGGTAGAGCGACATCAAAGTTGTTTGATAAAGAACCTTCGTACTGATAGAGTTTGGGGTTGTAGAGCTGTTGTAAAGCTTACTGAACCAAAATTGAGAAACATAGGTGAAAGAGGCATTGATTGCATCTTTATTGGGTATGGTGAGCATTCCCCTGTTCATAGGTTCTATGTCACAGAACCAAATGACTATGTTTCTGTCCACACTGTGATTGAATCAAGAACTGCTGATTTTGGCAATGAGGATAGATTTTCTTCTGTGCCTAGACTAAAGGACATGCCTTATAGTTTGAAAACATCAGTTGTAACTGAGTTTGGTAATAACTCTGTTGGTACCAAAGATGTACCATCTACTAGTGCCAAACCTAGGAAGGGTACTAGGGTCAGGAAAGCCAAGTCTTTTGGCTCTGACTTTCATCTTTATTTGGTGGAAGGAACCAGGAATGGGGTTGAACATCAGTATCAATATTGTTTCAATATTGAGGACCCTAAGACATACAGTCAGGCAATGGCATCTAGGGATGTTGCTTTTTGGAAAGAAGCCATCCAAGATGAGATGGATTCTATCATGCATAATAATACATGGAAATTGACTGATTTGCCTCCTGGTTGCAAACCTTTGGGTTGCAAATGGATTTTCAAAAGAAAGATGAAAGTTGATGGTAGCATAGATAAGTTTAAAGCCAGGTTGGTTATCCAAGGCTTTAGACAAAAGGAAGGAATAGATTTCTTTGATACCTATGCTCCTGTTGCACGAATTTCCACCGTAAGGCTTCTTTTAGCTCTTGCCTCAATTCATAACTTGGTAATTCACCAAATGGATGTCAAGACCGCGTTCTTGAATGGTGAATTGGATGAAGAGGTATACATGAAACAACCTGAGGGTTTTGTATTACTTGGACAAGAGCACAAGGTGTGTAAACTCGTCAAATCGTTATATGGTTTGAAACAAGCACCTAGGCAATGGCATAAAAAAATTGATGAGGTGATCTTATCTCATGGTTTTCTTCTAAACCAGGCTGATAAGTGTGTCTATAGTAGATTTGAATCCTCCGGTAAAGGAGTGATTATTTGTCTATATGTAGATGATATGTTGATCTTTGGCACTGACCAAGATCAGGTTAATAAGACAAAGACATTGTTGTCTTCTTGTTTTGAAATGAAGGATATGGGGGAGGCGGATGTGATCCTTAGAATAAGGATTAAAAGGAGTAACAATGGTATTACCATGACACAGTCTCATTACATTGAGAAAGTGTTGAAGAAATTCAATCATTATAATTGTTCTCCTGTTAGCACTCCTCTAGATCCGAGCATCCGGTTAATGCCCAATTCTGGTGATTCAGTTTCACAATTAGAGTATTCTAAGGTCATTGGATGTTTGATGTATGCTATGATTAGCACAAGGCCTGACATAGCTTATGCTGTGGGTAAGTTGAGCAGATTTACTAGTAATCCTAGTGCTCAACACTGGCAAGCAGTGAACAGACTGCTAAAGTACCTAAAAGGAACCATGCACTTTGGTTTATGCTATTCAGGTTTTCCTTCAGTTATAGAAGGGTACTCTGATGCAAGTTGGATAAATAATAAGGAAGATCATTCCTCCACAAGTGGATGGGTGTTCTTACTTGGTGGGGGTGCTATCTCCTGGGCTTCAAAGAAACAAACTTGCATCACCGATTCAACTATGGAATCTGAGTTTGTGGCTTTCGCTGTAGCTGCTAAAGAAGCGGAGTGGCTCAGAAATTTGATATATGAGATTCCATTATGGTCGAAACCGATTTCACCAATCTCTATCAGGTGTGATGGTGCAGCTACATTGGCTAAGGCATATAGTCAAGTGTACAATGGGAAGTCTAGACACTTAGGTGTTAAACATAGTATGATTAGAGAATTAATCATGAATGGGGTGATATCCGTTGAGTTTGTTAGATCTGAGCTTAATTTAGCTGATCATCTAACCAAAGGGTTAGGAATAGATCTCGTGAAGAAATCAGCTAAAGGGATGGGTTTAAAGTCCATTTTAAATATCTTATGTCAAGACACCCAATTCCCATCTAATACAACGTTAGATGCAGAATTCAATGCGGAAATCTTGTCATAATGATATTGGAACACATTAGCAAATCATCCCAAGGTATGTGTTCAGACTGCAAGATAAAGTAGGTTGAAGTTGAACTTCTTAATAGTTCATTGATAAATTGCAGTGCAGGTGCAAGAGTAATGAACTACCTATAAGAATATGAAGTTTAGCCGCTTCAAGAAGCTTTGGACTTGAGCTTTGATATATTCTTTGAAGGATTAGGACACAGGCTAGTAAAATATTGTGTCAAGTGGAATTTGGATTTGTAAACATTTGTGTATATTACCTACATGTATTTAAATGGATAACATGGGTTCAATCCATAGAGACACCCTGTTATTCTAATATTTGTAACGTGTAATATACTATGTGAAAATTCAATCCTCATGACATTTTCATTATGCATGCGTTTGTGTTTCTGTGAGGACGGTTAAGTTAATTATGGATACCACTAAAATGGGGGAGGAATGTTGGTAATTTTAGTGTCATCAACGGTTTTAGGGTATTGGATTAACTTGTCAATCGAGGAAATAATATTAGAGATTAAACGAGTTTGGTGACGTAGGAGTGCGGGCTCAATTTAATCCTAATATTATTTGAGTTTGTTATATAAAATTAATTTACATGGCCTAATTAGTTTTAACTTAATATTGGTTTTAAACTTAATTATTTTTAAACATAATAATATAATCCAAATTAGTTGGTAACTAATGTTCTAAATTTAATATTGGGCCAATAAATTGAGATGTTTTTTTTGGGCCATATTATGAAGTCAGGGGAGACTTCTGGTGTTTTTCGATTGAACAGAACAAGGGACACGCACAAAAAGAAAAAGGCTCAACATACGTCAGTTTCTTGGTTACTGAGTGCGTTCTTTTCATCACAGAATCATCAAATCCAATTCCTTCAAGAGTGATCTCTGTCTAATCCGATAAATCATTGCGTGTAACCCGCAAATAGGTTTATCTGATAGTTCTCATACGATTCAGAGATTAATACAGGTTTTATTACAAACTTTGCAATTTCCATTCGGTTCCAGGTTTGTTAATTTCTTTGAATTCAATGTTCTAGACCAATTATACAACAAAGATAAACCTATTTTAGGGTTCAATTTGGTCATTGGTTGTGATTTCAAGTTTGAAAAATATTGTACAGTGAATATTTTTCAGTTCTGTAGTTTGTGAATTAACCCTAATTCACATGTTCTAGTGATTAATTTGGGTTTGTTTATCTTGATTTCACAAGTTTTTATTATAGAAATCTAGTTTCATAAATTTTTATTTCTAGCAGTGAATTACTTTCTGGAATCTTTAGGGTTTATTTTGATTGGTTGAAAATCAAATTTAAGTACGGTGTCATATAATATTTTCATGGCATGAGATTTCAAAATTAATCTTATTTTACATGTACTTTGAATTTCGTGCATACTGCTTTTGACTATTGATACAAATTGCAAAATTCCTTTGTTTAAGTGGTGATTATATGATTTGAATTTTAATAGCAAAGTTTTACTTTAGTTCAGTTATATATGAAATTTCTTATCATCTGCTGCGGCTAGATGATGGATTGATTTGATGAATTAACTAAAGGGTGGCTTGGAAATCATTTAATTATTTTAAAGTGGGTTTGTCAAATAATTTAGAAAGGTAGTGTACTTTATTTTATTTTGATCACTATCAAGTTTCAAATCAGTTGTTTTAAAATGGTTGAACGTGATGAGGCAAGTGGGAAGTTTAACAAGGGTAACGGTGATAAAAGAAAGTTTGATTGGGGTAATAATGATTCCAACAAGAAACCAAAAAGGGGTTGTTGGAGATGTGGCAAACCAGGTCATTTCAAGAAAGATTGCCGCGTGAAGCCTGCGGATGGAAACAAAAGTAACATAGCGGGTCCAGGTGGGTCAAAAGATGCAAATGCTTCACAAGGTACGCTTACTAATTCCACTCTAAGTTTGACAAAACCTATGAGTTTTGTAGTTGATTCAATTGGTCATTCGGTACATGTTAATTATTTACAAAACACAAAAATTGGATTTGATTTAAAGAAGCAAAATTTATTTTGTGATTTGGATCATAAACAAATAAAATGTAATGTTTCTAAATCAAACAAATTTAATACAAAAGTGCAGCCCGTTGGCTGTGGTGGTACACATATGGGGCAATTGGGCCAAATTACTAGAAGTGTACAAGTCGGGAAAAATCCCTCTGGGTGTGAAATAAATGAAACCCGGTCTTCGGGTTTGTTATTGGACTCAAAAAGTCCAATGGTTTATAAACATAATTCGGTTGAGAATTATGTATCATTTATTTCTGAATCCTTTTATGTACAAGATGACATGCTTGCATGGTGGGTTGACTCGGGTGCTACGATTCATGTTTGCAAGGATCTCAAATGGTTTGAGGAATTTGAACCACTTGAGGATGGATCTGTACTAAGGATGGGAAATGTTGCAACCGAGCCCATCAAAGGAGTTGGAAAAGTTAGACTTGTATTCACGTCTGGAAAACACTTGTTGTTAGATAATGTGTTGTATGTACCGGGGATTCGAAAGAATCTCTTATCCGGAATTGTATTAAACAATTGTGGTTATAAACAAGTCATTGAGTCGGATAAGTTTATCTTGTCTCGACATGGAACCTTTGTAGGATTTGGATATTTATGTAATGGCATGTTTATGCTTAATATTGATGTCCCGTTTGCTGTTGAATCTGTTTGTATGGCATCTACATTCTCTAGTAATGTTAAGAATGATTCACGTATATGGCATGCTAGATTAGGTCATGTTAATTATCATAGGATGAAAGATATGTCTAAAACGAGCCTAATACCTGCCTTTGACATGCAAAGCTCTAGTAAATGTCATACTTGTAAATTGACTAAAATTACTAGGAAACCGTTTAAAGATGTTAAAAGGGATTCTAAGGTATTAGAATTAATTCATTCTGATTTATGTGACTTTCATAGTACGCCCTCACTTGGAAATAAAAAGTATGTAGTCACCTTTATTGATGATGCCTCTAGGTTTTGTTATGTCTATCTGTTGCATTCAAAAGATGAAGCTCTTGAGAAATTCAAAATTTATAAACAAGAGGTAGAGCGACATCAAAGTTGTTTGATAAAGAACCTTCGTACTGATAGAGGTGGAGAGTATTATGATCCAGTTTACTTTCAGTCTACTGGTATAATACATCAAACCACTGCTCCTTATACACCACAACAAAATGGTGTATCAGAGAGGAAGAATAGGACTTTGAAAGAAATGGTTAGTTCCATGTTATCCTATTCTGGGTTAAGTGAAGGTTTCTGGGGTGAGGCTATGTTAACGGCCTGTTATTTGTTGAATAGAGTTCCTAATAAAAAGTCTAAAGTAACCCCATATGAACTCTGGTACAAAAAGGCACCAAACTTGAGTCATCTTAGAGTTTGGGGTTGTAGAGCTGTTGTAAAGCTTACTGAACCAAAATTGAGAAACATAGGTGAAAGAGGCATTGATTGCATCTTTATTGGGTATGGTGAGAATTCCCCTATTCATAGGTTCTATGTCACAGAACCAAATGACTATGTTTCTGTCCACACTGTGATTGAATCAAGAACTGCTGATTTTGGCAATGAGGATAGATTTTCTTCTGTGCCTAGACTAAAGGACATGCCTTATAGTTTGAAAACATCAGTTGTAACTGAGTTTGGTAATAACTCTGTTGGTACCAAAGATGTACCATCTACTAGTGCCAAACCTAGGAAGGGTACTAGGGTCAGGAAAGCCAAGTCTTTTGGCTCTGACTTTCATCTTTATTTGGTGGAAGGAACCAGGAATGGGGTTGAACATCAGTATCAATATTGTTTCAATATTGAGGACCCTAAGACATACAGTCAGGCAATGGCATCTAGGGATGTTGCTTTCTGGAAAGAAGCCATCCAAGATGAGATGGATTCTATCATGCATAATAATACATGGAAATTGACTGATTTGCCTCCTGGTTGCAAACCTTTGGGTTGCAAATGGATTTTCAAAAGAAAGATGAAAGTTGATGGTAGCATAGATAAGTTTAAAGCCAGGTTGGTTATCCAAGGCTTTAGACAAAAGGAAGGAATAGATTTCTTTGATACCTATGCTCCTGTTGCACGAATTTCCACTGTAAGGCTTCTTTTAGCTCTTGCCTCCATTCATAACTTGGTAATTCACCAAATGGATGTCAAGACCGCGTTCTTGAATGGTGAATTGGATGAAGAGGTATACATGAAACAACCTGAGGGTTTTGTATTACTTGGACAAGAGCACAAGGTGTGTAAACTCGTCAAATCATTATATGGTTTGAAACAAGCACCTAAGCAATGGCATAAAAAATTTGATGAGGTGATCTTATCTCATGGTTTTCTTCTAAACCAGGCTGATAAGTGTGTCTATAGCAGATTTGAATCCTCCGGTAAAGGAGTGATTATTTGTCTATATGTAGATGATATGTTGATCTTTGGCACTGACCAAGATCAGGTTGATAAGACAAAGAAATTGTTGTCTTCTTGTTTTGAAATGAAGGATTTGGGGGAGGCGGATGTGATCCTTGGAATAAGGATTAAAAGGAGTAACAATGGTATTACCATGACACAGTCTCATTACATTGAGAAAGTGTTGAAGAAATTCAATCATTATAATTGTTCTCCTGTTAGGACTCTTCTAGATCCGAGCATCCGGTTAATGCCCAATTCTGGTGATTCAGTTTCACAATTAGAGTATTCTAAGGTCATTGGATGTTTGATGTATGCTATGATTAGCACAAGGCCTAACATAGCTTATGTTGTGGGTAAGTTGAGCAGATTTACTAGTAATCCTAGTGCTCAACACTGGCAAGCAGTGAACAGACTGCTAAAGTACCTAAAAGGAACCATGCACTTTGGTTTATGCTATTCAGGTTTTCCTTCAGTTATAGAAGGGTACTCTGATGCAAGTTGGATAAATAATAAGGAAGATCATTCCTCCACAAGTGGATGGGTGTTCTTACTTGGTGGGGGTGCTATCTCATGCGCTTCAAAGAAACAAACTTGCATCACTGATTCAACTATGGAATCTGAGTTTGTGGCTTTAGCTGCAGCTGGTAAAGAAGCGGAGTGGCTCAGAAATTTGATCTATGAGATTCCATTATGGTCGAAACCGATATCACCAATCTCTATCAGGTGTGATAGTGCAGCTACATTGGCTAAGGCATATAGTCAAGTGTACAATGGGAAGTCTAGACACTTAGGTGTTAGACATAGTATGATTAGAGAATTAATCATGAATGGGGTGATATGCGTTGAGTTTGTTAGATCTGAGCTTAATTTAGCTGATCATCTAACCAAAGGGTTAGGAAGAGATCTCGTGAAGAAATCAGCTAAAGGGATGGGTTTAAAGTCCATTTTAAATATCTTATGTCAAGACACCCAATTCCCATCTAATACAACGTTAGATGCAGAATTCAATGCGGAAAGCTTGTCATAACGATATTGGAACACATTAGCAAATCATCCCAAGGTATGTGTTCAGACTGCAAGATAAAGTAGGTTGAAGTTGAACTTCTTAATAGTTCATTGATAAATTGCAGTGTAGGTGCAAGAGTAATGAACTACCTATAAGAATATGAAGTTTAGCCGCTTCAAGAAGCTTTGGACTTGAGCTTTGATATATTCTTTGAGGGATTAGGACACAGGCTAGTAAAATATTGTGTCAAGTGGAATTTGGATTTGTAAACGTTTGTGTATATTACCTACATGTATTTAAATGGATAACATGGGTTCAATCCATAGAGACACCCTGTTATTCTAATATTTGTAACGTGTAATATACTATGTGAAAATTCAATCCTCAGGACATTTTCATTATGCATGCGTTTGTGTTTCTGTGAGGACGATTAAGTTAATTATGGATACCACTAAAATGGGGGAGGAATGTTGGTAATTTTAGTGTCATCAACGGTTTTAGGGTATTGGATTAACTTGTCAATCGAGGAAATAATATTAGAGATTAAACGAGTTTGGTGACGCAGGAGTGCGGGCTCAATTTAATCCTAATATTATTTGAGTTTGTTATATAAAATTAATTTACATGGCCTAATTAGTTTTAACTTAATATTGGTTTTAAACTTAATTATTTTTAAACATAATAATATAATCCAAATTAGTTGGTAACTAATGTTCTAAATTTAATATTGGGCCAATAAATTGAGATGGTTTTTTTGGGCCATATTATGAAGTCAGGGGAGACTTCTGGTGTTTTTCGATTGAACAGAACAAGGGACACGCACAAAAAGAAAAAGGCTCAACATACGTCAGTTTCTTGGTTACTGAGTGCGTTCTTTTCATCACAGAATCATCAAATCCAATTCCTTCAAGAGTGATCTCTGTCTAATCCGATAAATCATTGCGTGTAACCCGCAAATAGGTTTATCTGATAGTTCTCATACGATTCAGAGATTAATCCAGGTTTTATTACAAACTTTGCAATTTCCATTCGGTTCCAGGTTTGTTAATTTCTTTGAATTCACTGTTCTAGACCAATTATACAACAGATACCACCGTAGAGTGTCTTAACCCGTATCATAACATAACTTAAATCTCTTTAATTTACATGAGTTGAAAATTATAAACCCCTCTAAGGGAGGCAGGTAACGCTCGTTAAAGGGGAAGGGTTGGCGCGCCCCATGCCCATCAACCAATCAAACTGCATTCTTTTGTGTTTGTTAGATTTTAATATTATTTTTAGTAAGTATGAAAATTTGGAAAATCATTACGCATTAACGGTGGAAAAAATGGGTAAGAGCTCATGTCTACGTGACAATGACCTTTTGACGTGACAAACTGATAGTGATAATTTATGAAATCATAACACTTAGCTTAACTAGTTTAATAAATGCGCATTAACTAGTTTATTTTTTGTTAACGGCAAATGTTACTCACTCTACTTTTACACCAATTACTCTAAAATATCCCCTTTGCTCAGGTTTGATTTTGAGACCTCTCTCATAAGAGGCATGTGGCTCTACCAAGTGGGCTAGCCTCACATTGGCTCTTTATATATTTAAAAATAAAAAAAATATACGCACCATAAGTAGAGGTGTAAGACAAACCGGTCTGGAACCATAGAACCGGACCTGACCCAGCCTGCTATCACACACAAGCTGGTTTGGCTCTAGCCCTGACCCGACGGTTTGGTACATAATCGTGGTTTCTATGGGTCAAATTGGTTTGGGATCAATAGGTTTTGAACCCCGTCAAACCCTTTTTTGGGGCCAACCTGGTTTTAAATTCGATCTAAATAGGTTTGAGTGGATTGGGGTTTTCAACCCTAAAACCGATTCTCAAACCGAACCCGTTTGGCCCAAACCGGTTTAGGCCCAACACAAAAAAAAAACTCGGCTTGGTTTATAAACCCAACCGTTTGTGCCCAACCCGGGTATTTGTACACCTCTAACCATAGTGATAAGACATTAGACATAATGTAAGTGTGATGGGACCACCAATGAAAATAACGGTTAGGGGCCCATTTATGACGAGCCCACATACTATGACTGCGTATGATTGAATCCATATGCTATTCGCATGGGTGATAAACAAAGTAAACAAAAAATGTGGGTGGTGATCTAGAGTTATAACGCATACACGTAAACATCTATATATCACATTAGGTTGTAGACTTGTAGTTATTGCCACCAAGAATTTAGCATCACATGAAGAAATGTGATGGATTGACACCACAATAAAAACACACATGTAGATATAAATATATTATAGCCTGTAATGATGTGGATGAAACAATATAACGAGTTAAATGTTTATTGAATAGTTAGTTAGTTACACATTAATTGATGATGGTACTTTGTATAATAATTGGGTTATGATAATGGGTTTTGGATATCTAGGACATTATACAAGATATAAGTTTCTTTTTAATTTTTATTTATGTTATCTTATTGTCAAGGGCTAAAACTTGTTGATTTTGTTTGTTCCACGAATCGTTGTGATACCACATCGTTTTGGCGAGTATAGGGGTGGCTTCTAACACATAATAAAATTAATCATATTTTAGGTTGTCGTATTTAACTCGATTGATAAACGGTTCGTGTTTAGGTTGACATATATTTACAAGTCAACCCACCAATCCATTTAACACATATATTACAACCCACCAACTCCTATAACACATTTACAACTTGCTACAACCCACTTTGTAAGCTCATTAATCCTTTTTCCACTTTGTAGCTCATTAATCTGTTTTATTCATTTGGTTGTGTTTGAATGTTTTTAAATGTTTATAGGTTAGGGCTTTGTCTCTAATACGAATACATATATGTGTTGCGTTTGGATTTGACGATTCAACTCGTAATATGACACGACTGATTCCCCTAGCCCTCACTTTATGTGAAGACAACACTAATAATATACTAACGTTATAAAAAATACAATAATTTAATGCAGGTAATATACTATAAAATGCTTTTTTATATTTATTACAAATATACGAGCGTATGACACGTTTATTAAATATAAACACATATATATTTGAACTCGTAATTTTTTTCAAGTGGCGATTAATTCAGAAGCTAACATGGTTAAAATGAGGATAAAATCAAGATAAGACTATTATGTGTTGTAGGGGGAAAAGAATGTTGTCACATATGCATCACGCAAATACAAAACTTCTACTTTTCAATCTTGTTGTGGGCTTCGCACCACGTCGCAAGCCCAACTGCAGACACGCCTCAGACTGGCTTCCACGCCACCCCGTGGCAGTGTTTGGTGCCCGCACCATTTCACCGTGGCAGAGCTTCCACGTCCACAATGAATAGCCTAAGATCAAGATGTCCATTGAGAAAGGTTTGTGTGATTCTTCATTGTAAACATCTATGACCAACTTTATATATTAATCCGTAATGGTGATCAATACTCAACTAACCAGAAGCACAAAATTGATCACTACCTAAATTAGTAAGACAAGTATTAATAATCCATTCCAAGTTATAACAAGGAAGAAATGTACATGATCTCTATCTCATTAGAGAGACGTTATGGTAATCGCTATCAAGATTAGCGTGAGATGAATAGAACTTGTACAATTTTTATATTATATTATCTTTTTATTATAACAACAACAACAAAAAAAATTTGGTATGAATTAACATAAAACATAAATATAAGGCAATAATCACTAAAATAAAAGGGTTATTGGATTTTATCACCCATAACTATTGGCTATTGGCAGATGCCATCCTCAGTTATCACTTTGACGTCCGCCACCTTCAACTTAACACTTAGCATGTTCTGTCACCACGTCGTTAACTGATCACTAACTTTTGATCATGTTACTACACTTTTTGGGGTATCATAGGGATCTTGGGAAGGTTTTAAGGATCTTAGGACACCCCCAAAAGTATAGTAACATGATCAAAAGTTAGTGATTTGGTGACAGAACACACTAAGTGTTAAGTTAGGGGTGACGGGCGTCAAAATTATAGTTGGTGGTGGCAGCGGCCAATGACCAATAGTTAAGGGTGATAAAATCCAATAACCCAAAATAAAATTTAATAAAATCTATACTATATAATAAAAGAAACCTATTTTGGGACACTTGTCATTTTCTTATTTAATTGATTAAAATTATTAATAATACTAAAAATAATAATATTTAATCTAAATTAATACAAATTCTTATTATTAATAATATTTAATCAAATCTAAAATCTAATCAAATACTAATACTAATACTAATAGTAATATATAAAAATAATCGTGAGTTTATTTCCGAGATATATCATCGGATAAAACGTAAGTTTTTCTTATAACTTATCCTAACTTCTTAACATTAAAAGCTTAATAATTGTTTATTTATTTTTGTTTATTCAATGTTTTAACTTTTTTTGGTATTTCATTACGAGTAAACTGTCATTTTGGTCCTCAAGATTTGATCACTTTTGCCACTTTATTCCAAAATTCAAACCTTTTGCATCTGACGCGGGGTTTTTAAAATTTAACTTTTATTATTTATTATACAAAGTTACATTTATATAACCCGTGTAATACACGAAGTTTTTAAAGATATAATTTTTTTATCATTTGCTATGTAAAATTAGATTTATTCAACACGTGTAATACACTGGGTTTTTAGGGATATAATTTTTTTTATTTGTTAGATTTTTCAACCCGACTATACACGAGTTTTTTAAAGATACGATATTTTTAGTATTTAATATACAAAACTATATTTATTTAATCTGTGTAATACATATGGTTAGATCTATTCAACACGTGTAATATAAGGGGTTTTTAAGGATGTAATTTTTATCAATTGGTAGATTTATTCAACCCGATTATACATGGGTTTTTTAAAAATACGATTTTTTAGTATTAGTATACAAAATTACATTTATTTAATCTGTGTAATACACATGGTTTTTAAAGATATAACTTTTTTTATTATTTGATATATAAAATTACATTTAATTAACCCGTACAATATGTGAGTTTCATAAAGATATAACTTTTTATTATTTAATATATAAAATTACATTTATTCAACCCGTGTAATACACGGGGTTCTAACCTAGTAACATATAAATAAAGGGGATGATTAAACATTTTTGTAAAACAAATACACACATCAGATAAAAAATAAAAATAAAAAGTACATTACTCGTAATACTATGCTATTATATTTTTAAGCAATAGTAATAATAATAAGACATATGTAACAATTTTAAAAATTGATGAAAAGCTAAGTAAAAAAGATAAGAAAGCAAACTAAAAGCATAAGTTAGTTGAGCTTTTTAGTGGGAATCTATCGTACTCCTACTCCTAAACTACATCTCAAACATTCCACTTGCCTAAGATATAACTTAAGATTAGTGTCATCACTCAAAATTCTTAAAACATTTTGGGTTTAGGGCGAGTAAAAAAAGCACCCTCCTATTATAGATAATCAATAATTTCATATTAAAAAAACGATAATATGACAAAAATTGCTATAAATTTGTAATGAGTTTTAATTGTTGATTTTTTTTATTTAATTGTTTAATAATTTGAGTACTTTGGCTTTGGGTCTTGTATTAATTGAGATTAAATATGCATTTTTAAAAAAATACATATAATATATTTTTTTAGAAAAAAACTAGTCAGAAAGACAGGATCCGAAACATCGTTATGATCTCCCCCGAAGTTGGCCCCATGGGCGAAGCTTTTAAGGGGCGGGAGGGGACGATTGACCCCCTGAATTTTTTGCTCAGTAGTGGAGAGTATGTAGTTTTCGTATATAAATTTTTTGGTATATACGTTTCCGACCACCTATTTTATAAAAATTTTTAGGTCCGATGACTTCTGTCTTCCTCTTAATCAGAAATCTCAAACTTCACTACTAGTTGGCCTCCTTAGAACTACTAGTTGGCCTCCTTAATCAGAAATCTCAAACTTCACTACTAGTTGGCCTCCTTAGAACTTCTCATAATGGTGTCCCTTCTCCCACCGGGCTACCAACCGGAGTGAGTAGCTGAAATATTTTATTTTTTATGACATTATTAAATTTCAAAATCACATTTAGCAAATCGAAGTCCTTTCCATATATTTATATGTCCAGTTTACTTTTTTGACGGAAGTTCAATTTAGTTGACATCACATGCCTAGCCTAGATAGGGTAGGTGTCAAATTGTAACTAGAAGCACTATGTAATATCATATAAAAATATCTTGTAACATAAAAGAATGCTAATGAATGTTGTTACCTACACATCACATTATAGCCTCTTGTATATTTGTATATTAGGAGTAAAATTAGGTTTAGCGGTCATTAAATTCTGGTTTTGATTCTCACAAGAAAGTTTTATTATTTTTTTGGGTTTCCTTCTAAATTGTTGTATAGACATTATTGTCTAGTGAAGATGGATATGATAAGGTGGTCCTACTGGTGACACGATAATACCGTAATGGCCCGTCAATAGTCCAAATTTACCATTAAAAATGATGTTACTTATTCAAACACTTTTCCCTTTTTTTAGGTTTGCTTCCCATCTATAAATGGTGATACTTACTCGGACACTTCTTTTTTATAGGATTGCTTCCAATCTTTCTAAAATTACACGTATTTTTTGGTGAACCACCGGTGTTATAGTTAGGCGCACAATAGGAAGCATAAGTGCAATTTTAAGAAAAATGTAAGTTGCAAATCCAAAAAAAGCCTTACCACATATTAACTCTTAATAAATATTGTTGTATATGTGTCTTCAAAATGCTTACTTTGTACTCTCAAATTGTACGATAAAAAATGAAATAAAAATCGAACAAAATTAAAATCTAAAAGTGAAATCTGATTAGTACCTTATTCGAATCCGTGTTCGAATTGAATTCAAATTTATAATTTTGAACTGAGCGCTGAATAACTGAATTCTAGTTATATAGTATCTTTTATGGATTAGGATTAAATACAAAGACTCCTAAAAATAAAAAGTATACAAAGGCATCTAAAAATAAACCCACTACAAAAAAAAAAAAAAAAAAACTAAACACCCACCACCACCCAAAAACCTAACCCCCCATCACCCACAAAAAAAAAAAAAAAAAAAAAATAGCGGGGAGGGGGGGGGGTGTTTAGGATTTTGGGTGGTAGTGCGGTGGGGCTGGGTGTTTAGATTTTGGGTGGTGGTGTAGTGGGTTTAGGTTCTTAGACAATTGTCATTATATAAAGCCTTCTTACACTTCTTACAATTAGGAGTTTTTTGTAGAATAACTTAACCCTCTCTTTTATATAGAAATGCGTATATTATTTATTTATTTATTCAATATATATTATCTATATTGTTTTTTTTTTTTCTAGCATGATTGTCTATTATGAATCCATTCGAGTTGTAAACGGATTCAACTTTTTGAATATGGACTACAATTCAATTACCTACATAACCTGAAAATTTATCTGATAAACATCCACATTAGGGTACACAATATGGTTCTCGATTCTTGAAAACTTTTGCTAGCCCCGATGCCACACCTCAACCGATGACGAAAGCATCGGAGCGAGATGAAACGAGATTATTCGAGACTTCATAACGTACTATTGATGACAATAATTAAAACAACAATATTCCATTTCATTTTTAATTGAGATTGTTCGAGACTTCCCACCTCTCGATCTTTCCTTTTTCTTCTTTTTTGTTTCTCTCCCGAATCTCTCAAAAAACTTGGAGTTCTTCCCGATTCTTGAAGAAGATCATCGGGGTTGAGAGGGGGGGGGGGTCCCAATCGGGGTGAACCCTCCATGAACCCATACCGTATACCCTTATAAGATGAAAATACAAACATAAACATTCTATTTAAAAGTTAATATTGTTATAATAAATTAGTTAAATATATGTTATAGTAATCTTTTTAATAAAAGAGCACCAAAAAACTAAAAGTAGAAATATATGATATTAAAAGAAATAGTAAACAAGTTAGACCACTTGGTGTGGGGCTCGTCCCGGGACGTCGTGCGGTGGAGCCGAGCCTCAACACCATCCCGAGTTCACCGGCGTTGTCGTAATCCTCCCACCCCAGACAGTAAGGACACACACCAAAGTATATAAAAGGTAAAGGTAGAAAATATCATTTTAATATTCTAAGAGCATCGTCATGGGAAGATTTTGTGTAGTTTTTGCCTTTTTGGAGATGAAATTGAAAGGGAGTGAAGGGAAAGGATAAAGAGTAGGGTATATAAGAATGATGGTTTATTGGTAGTTTTTTATAAAGGGAGAGAATGTTGTGAGAGAGGCACGAGAGAGTGAGTTTTGATAGATGGCATGTAGGCGATGTTTTTGTGCATCCCTATCGTAGATGGCAGGGCCGGCCCAAAGGTCAGCATTTTTTAAAGCCTTAGCTTTAGGCCATCATCTGATTAGGGCCACCAGTTTAAAAAAATATACATATGCTATTTGTTATACTTTTTGTAACATGATATTTGGAAATGAGTTAGGGGCCTGAAATATTGAGTTCGCTTGAGGCCTCCATATTGGTTGAGCCGGCCCTAGTAGATGGTCTAACAACTATTTTTCAATAGAAATCCACTATATATATATATATATATATATATTGTATTTACATGTTTTCACTTTTTAAATTATAAGGTTAAAATACATATATGATTTATATACTTATTATTATCTTTTTGAACGAGTAAACACAAGATACACAGTTTGGTGAATTTTCCTTCATCAAGACCATCTTCAACAAGTATGAGTGTGAAAATCTTGGACCTATGTAGAAGAAATAGATAGGCAGGGAGGACGTGACAAGAAGAGCGATGATGAGGAATCCGTCTCCATGGACGGGAATTGTGAGAGATGAACGAAAGAGAAAGAGAGAACTACATCTGTAGAGAGAGGAATGAGAGAAACCGCACATGTTAACATAGAGGGTGGTCATTGGTTAGTGCACCTACTATTAAAATTTTGCTAAAAATCTAGCTTTTAATTGAAAGATAAAATCATAATTTGATCTTAATTCCACATTAATAACATTCAATTATGAATTAAGTGAACGTATCAATTTCTTTTTATCTCTTTATGAACAAAAAATCTTTTCCTGATTTTATACGTATTTCAATACGAGTGTATAAATAAATAAATAAATAAATAAATAAATAAATAAATAAATAAATAAATAAATAAATAAATAAAAAACACTTCAAAAAAGAAAAAAAAAAGAACAGTAGTGAGTAGAAATTGACATGTTACGTAATTCGTAATTTAACTGCCTCACGCAAACACACACATATCGCGCCCATTTCTTTTTCACTTTTTGTCATTTTCTCATTGAAAGCCATACTCACCGGACTCCATCTACTCTCCTCTCCGGCCATATTTCTTCTTTCTCTCTCTTCATCTCCGGCGAACATGTAAATAACCGTTTTTCAGCTCCTACATATATTCTCTCTGTTGCTTCAGATTTCGCAAACACAACAGAGTCGGTAGCAGGTTAGTTCTGGTTTAGTTTACCTAATTTTTTCTAAACCTAATTATGTGCTTAAAATAGCTTCGTTTGTGATCAATTACGTCGGAAATTGAAAGTTATGGTTGTTAATTTAGTGCGGTTTGTTTGATTGTTAGGCGCTAGCATGTGTGTTTGCTTTTGATAGAATTTGGTGAATGTTTGGTGTTTGATCTTACATTTTGGTGAATTTAGTTGTTTCCGATGAGGTTTGTGAAGTTAGGTTTGGATCTTAGTTTTGGAGTGTTAGTGTAATTTATGTAAAATATAATTGGTTCAGATGAATGTTTGTTAGTAAGGAAGAATTGTTTAAGCTTAATTGTGGAGTTTTAGTTTAATTTATGTAACAATTGATCGGTTCAGATGAATGTTTACTGTTAAATCTTACTTGTGGAGTTTTAGTGTATTTTTTCGTCAAATTAATATGTTCGGATGAATGTTTGTTAGTAAGGAAGAACTGTTTAAGCTTAATTGTGGAGTTTTCGTTTGATTTATGTAACAATTGATCGGTTCAGATGAATGTTTATTGCTAAGGAAGAACTGTTAAATCTTACTTGTGGAGTTTTAGTGTATTTTTTCGTCAAATTAATAGGTTCGGATGAATGTTTATTGCTAAGGAAGAACTGTTTAAGCTTAATTATGGAGTTTTAGTTTAATTTATGTAAAGGTTAATTGGTTCGGATGAATGTTTATTACTAAGGAAGAACTGTTTGATGTTAACTGTGGAGTTCTAGTGTAGTTTCGTAAGAAGTAATACGTACGGATGAATGTTTATTGCTAGGGAAGAACTGTTTAATCTTAATTGTGGAGTGTTAGTCTAATTTATGTTGAAATTAATCGGTTTAGATGAATGCTTATTACTAAGGAAGAACTGTTTGATGTTAATTGTAGAGTTTTAGTCTAATTTTGTAAATATTGATTGGTTTAGATGAATGTTTATTACTGAGGAACTGTTTAATCTTAATTGTGAGTGTTAGTCTAATTTATGTAAAACTAATCAGTTCAGATGAATGTTTATCGCTAAGGAAGAACTGTTCAATTATAGTTGTGAATTTTTATTTTAATTTTGTAAAAATTAAACGGTTCGGATGAATGTTTATTGCTAAGGAAGAACTGTTTAATCTTAATTTTGGAGTTATAGTCTAATTTATGTAAAAGGTAATCGGTCCGGATATAACTTAGGAAGTAAATGTATTTGGAGATTCTGTGTAATTTTTGCCAGGTTTCCTTGTTTGTAATTTTGCAATAAGGTGTCCTGGTTATGAGAAATTGGTTGTATGCTAAATTGCTCATGTGTGTTTATATTAGACAAATTGTTTTAACCAGTTCTACTGTACTGAAATAGTGCTTATTATTGGTCAAGTGGTCCGCATCAGATAATGTTTAAATAGGGATCAAATTATACTAAGTTGGGGCTTCTAGACCTTCATCATCCACTCTGTTATGCTTTCCTACTGCCATTATGCCAGTTGCTGTTAAGGATCTACAGGTACCCTTTTTTAACTTTTATGTTGCAGTCTATGTGTTTGTTTTTTTCCCTCATGTTTTATATATGGGTTCATGGTTTCCATATTATTATTATTATTATCTTCTTATTGGATCTTTGTTATTGATTTTTTGAAAAACCTATGTCCTTACTTTGCAAGGAACATGTTGCAAAATCAACTCTCAAAGCCAATAAGCAAGGTGAGCATTATTCATTCAGTTACTTATATTTATAAACTGTTACTTTTCTTTATCGGTTGGTATACAATGACTGATACCCATGTGTTATCAATTCCATGTTGCTTGTGAGATGTGACGGAGATTAAATATTAATATTTATGTAATTACTGCAGACACATGCTTTGAAGAAAAGGGGTCAATAATATGTACCAAACAATCACAGACTATTGAAAGTCTTCTTCCTGATGAGGAAGATCTCTTCTCTGGCGTACTTGATGAATTGGGTTGTACTGCTGACGATGAAGAGTTTGATCTGTTCAGCAGTAATGGAGGCATGGAATTAGAAGTCAATTCCAAGTTATATATTAGTCAACAGAATCTTTTGACCGCTGAAGGACTTAATAGTGATCAAAGCAGTTCAGACTATTTAGTTTACAGTGAACACCCTTCCAGAACACTTCTTGTGAAAAATGTGGATAACAGAGTTGAGAATTCAGAACTCAGGGCTCTTTTTGAGGTGCATAACAGCTCTTTTTCCGTATGTTCTTTCTATTTTCCGTTCTTTTTTGATGTTCGATTCTTACTTATAATGGCTGCTTTTCTCTATCAGCAACATGGACACATACAAACTTTCTACACAGTTTGTAGATGTCAAGGTTTTGTGATAATTTCCTATTATGACATAAGAGCTGCTACTATTGCGTTTAGCAAACTTCAAAACGTGCCATTGGAAAATGAGAAGCTTAACATACGTTATTTGAATCCAAAGGTACATGACCAAAATTTTATAGTTTGTTTAGTATTTTTCCTAGGCCTGTAAATAAACCGAACGTTCACGAACTGTTTGTGAGTTGTTCGGCAAGAAGTTCATTTATTTAAATAAATGAACGAACATGAACACAATTTTTTGTTCATTTAACGAACACGAACACACATTTTGTTTGTTCATTTATGTTCATGAACGTCTGTTTATGTTCGTTTATGTCCTAATATGTTGTTGGATTTATTTTGACTTTTACAACTTTGACTCATATATAGGAGAATACCTCCAGCCTTGAGGTATCCATCTGTGATCCCTCTATATCAAATGACAAACTTCACCAAATATTTGGCAATTTTGGAGAAATTGAAGAAGTAAGTTATTCGCTGAGATTTATATAAAAAATATGACATGATGAATCATGAATCGTCCTCCTTATGTGTTTTTTTTTTTTTGTTACTGACAGATATGTGGAACCATACATCAAAGACATATTAAATTTTATGATATTCGAGCTACAGAGGCAGCTATCAATGGATTAAGTAGTAGTAATATGTTGCAAGGGATCAAACTTCAAGTAAACCATCCAGAATGTGCAAAAAGGTATTATTTGATTATTCCTAATAAATCATCTCTATCATTTGCCTTAAATTTCCAAGCTGAGATAAAGATAAATTTATGACATATTTAGTTTCTTTTTCTAAAACCTGATTTCATTTGTCATTGATTGATGATTGTTAAACACTATATATATTTTTTTAATTATGCTGAAGATTTTGGACTAACATTATCCTTGTGCAGCTTGATGCAACAATTTACTCATGGGCTAATGCAAGATCAACTTAGGTCATGTCAAAATCCTAATAGCAACTCGTTACCACATGGTATATATACCTTTTCCATGGAAGAAATTTGCAACTGATTTGATTTGTTTAAAGTATAGGTGGAGGTTTCGACCCATAACTAATGAACTTGGTCATGTTTAATCTTAAACGGGCCATATAAAAAAATTAGCTAACAAGCTGAACGGGTCAAAAGGGTAGAAAGTTGTCTGAATTTATTTCATAATACAAATAAATTTCAAAAAGAGTAAAATGCCATTTTCGTCCCTGGGGTTTGGCCAATTTTGCGACTCTCATCCAAAGGTTTGTTTTTCCGCATCTGGATCCAAAAGGTTTGAAATCTTGCCGTTTTCACTTGGCTCGTTAACTCCATCCATTTTTCTCTGTTAAGTCAGTGGTATTTCTGTCTTTTTTGCTAACTCAAAGGGGAATTCGGTCTTTTTCACTTTATGTAAAAAGACTGAAAACCCCTGAAAAAGGCCGAATTGCCAAGCTAGCAAAAAAGACAGAAATACCCCTGACTTAACGGAGAAAAATGGATGGAGTTAACGAGCCGGCTGAAAATGGCAAGATTTCAAGCTTTTTGGATTCAAATGCGGAAAAACAAACCTTTGGACGAAAGTCGCAAAACTGGCCAAACCTCAGGGACGAAAATGACATTTTACTCATTTTAAAATGGGCAAACAGTGTGTGCGGGCCAATCTGACTGGCCCCGGCCCGTTAACTATCCCGCCCACCCATATTTCTACCTCTAGTTCTAAGGGAGTATGCTTTTCGTCTCAAATCTTGACCCATCTCACCACAAGTATTTCTTTTGGTGTAGTGGTAAATAGCTGCATGAAGGATGAGTATATCTATGGTGGCTGTTTTACAAATAGCTTTCCATCTATGGTTGGGATGTCATCTACTTATAATCAATTTGGCCACATGACTCATTATTCTACCGACCAAGCTTTCCATCCCCAATCATTACCCATCAACTGCAGAGGTCATGTCACCTATGACTCTTTAAACTCGGAAGCTGTCGGTTTTACACCAGAAACAAACAACAAGCATCTTCATATGTTCGGTTCATATGGTCCGCCATTTGAACACATGTCTGGTTCAGCACTCAGGGGACATCATCATGTGCTGAACGGTTCTAGCTCCTTCCAGAATCGTCAACTAAATCCTGTAATCTGGTCATACTCACCCCCGTTGAGTACTAACGGTGTTTCTGCTCATACCGCTTCAAATCCCAAGAAGTGCTCTTTTAGCAGGCCAAAGGGACGGGTGAGACGAACATCCCATGGAAGACATGAATCCGTTTCCTGCCAAACAGATGAGAAACAGTTTGAACTTGATATTGAGCGTGTTTTGCGCGGGGAAGACTCACGCACGACATTGATGATTAAAAATATTCCGAATAAGTACGATAATATATGTATTGTTTCTTTTTCATCTTAGTACTAGTTTGAATTATCCTCAAGAATTTCCTCCAGTTTTGCAGCTATTGAATCCAGTGTTATTACTGCAGGTACAGTTCAGCGATGCTATTGGCTGTAATCAATGAACATAATCAAGGAACTTATGATTTTATATATCTGCCTATTGACTTCAAGGTAAAAGTATTATACCATTATATATACTGCAACTACCAACTTTGCGAGTTTGCGTGAACAGTGATTTGAGTTTTTTTTTGCTTCTTTTTTTTGTCTATTTGTATTTTTTATACTTTTACCCCTCAACTTTCAGCACTGACACTTACAACCCCTTAACTTTCTAAAGACTTTGTAATTGAGTTTTACGTGTTTATTCTTATGTACATGTGGGTGTAAATTCAAGTTGATCTATGTTTAGACGTAAATTTTTCCCGGAAATGAGTCGGGTCAAATGTAATATGTTCTTATGTACATGTGGGTGTAAATTCAAGTTGATTTATGTTTAGACGTAAATTTTTCCCGGAAATGAGTCGGGTCAAATGTAATATGTTCTTATGCTTATTGTTAAGTATGTTTTCAGTTGGTCTACGTTTTGATGTAATTTTTTTTTCCCGGAAATGAGTCGGTTCAAGTATAATACGTTCTTATGCTTATTATTATGTACATTTTCAGTTGGTCTACATTTTGAGGTAAATTTTATTTTTTTTCCAGAAATGAGTCGGGTCAAATATAATACGTACTCGTGCTTATTTTTATGTACGTTTTCAGTTGGTCTACGTTTTAACGTGATTTTTTTTTGGAACGCCATGGCAACGCGCGGGGCAATTTACAAGTTGTTTGACGTTTTATTCTTGTGTTAGAAAATATACCATCTGTAACCTTATTTGTGTGTTCACAGAATAAGTGCAATATGGGGTATGCATTTATAAACATGACTGATCCACTTCAGATAGTGCCATTTTACAAGGTAAGTTGCATGCTTTGTGTGATCCGAGCCGTCCAATCTGCTAAATTCTCAGTTATAATTTAATTTAATGAAAAGAAATACCAAAAGCGGCAACATACTTTTGCAGTCATTTAATGGCAAAAAATGGGAAAAGTTCCATAGTGGAAAAGTGGCATCTCTTGCATATGCTAGAATCCAGGGAAAAGCTGCCTTAATCTCACACTTCCAAGAATCAAGCTTGTTGAATGAAGATAAGTCTTGTCATCCTATTCTCTTTACCACAGATGGCCCGAATGCCGGAAGTCAGGTAACACATCACATTGTACACATTATTTTTAACGGGTCAGATAAACTTATTCTAACAAGTTGACCCGTTACCAAGACTAGCTGACCCACCAACTTTGTCACCCCTACTTGATATGCATCAAACGTCCACATTTAGTGCACTGGAATCTATAAAAGTTGACCCGTTTGGAGTTATGAGGTCCCGTGAAATAAGAACAGAAATGGCATAAGTGTCAGATCCACAACAGGCCGGGCCGGGCCAAGTTCAATTGCTAACACATATGGTCCATTTCATTATTTTTATATAAGAGAAAATGTTACTGTTCATCAAAAGACACTGTTCACCCTCTATAATTCTTTAATATTTTTTGAAAGTGGTTGTGAGTGGACGACAGAGAAAAGCTAATGATAAAAGTATAAAAAATATTATTTAATTGAAAATGAGTGAGAAAAGGTAGTGATTTTTAGTGTAATTATAGAGATGGAGTAGATAATCGATTGTGAATAAAAGCTAAATATGAATAAAAGCTATACGAAGTTGTTTAAAGAGGCGTTTGAAAACATTTGAATAGCAGTTTGGCGACTTTTAATTCATTTGATCCATTAGAAGTAAAAATTTAACCTAAAACAACCAATCTTTAACTTTATAACCAATGATTGTTAAGTGCATAGTTTACTTTTACTAGTTGTGTATAATCGAAATGGATTTGTTTTGTGTGTTTGCAGGAGCCTTTTCCCTTGGGTCCAAACATTCAATCAAGACGACACAAGAACCGGTCCAACACCCACAAAGTGAATGCAAACCAAGAGATGTTGTCATCTTCCTTAACAAGGGAGTCTTATTATTACATAAAGAACGTTGTCTGAAATTTAAATTTCAAATGTGAACGATAAGTCTTAAATTAACCACCAAATCACTACCCTTTGCATACTTGATATTTATAACTTCGAGTTTATAAGAAGGCATTTTGACTATTTCTTGTTTTGTCGCTTAGCTTTAAAGTTGTTATTAAGGCTAACTTTCAAAAATACCAACAAAGACAATCAATTCTGTTAAAAATCAGCAGTAAACCTTTTTACCTTGTCAGCAAGGTACATGTTTTCGGTCAGGTTAAGTAAAATAGCAATTATTGAAAAATTCATTGGTTTTATCTATGTTTTCTTAGATACAATGAGCAATATGTTTCTAAAGACACGTTCGTTATATAACCAATTTTAGGTAGAGAGCTACAAGGAATCGCATAATGTATTTTATACATAGTACTTGCACATGTAATGAGAATTAAAAATTTATACATAGTATTTGCACATGTAATGAGAATTTAAAACGGAGTTTAGTAGGCGGTTATAAATATCTTATCGTCACAATTAAAGTGAAGTTTATAAGTGCGTACATGAATAGCTACCTCGTCTTCAACAAATCGTGAGACATCATGGTCATTTACGCAAACATCCGCATCCAAATCCACTTGGTTCATGTGCGTGTGTGTGTGTAAATGTATATGAATGCACACACCTGTCCACATCCACTTAAGTTGATTACAATGTTATTTATAGTTTTTAAAGATGCTCATTCCAGTCCGACAAGTGAACCGATCAAGTGACATATTCGATGTCCAGGATTTTCAAACATCAGTCTAAATAATTAACATATATTGGACACCTAGTGGTAACAAGCATTGAATTCCATATATAGAAACTCGAAAAAAAAACTAACAATTGAGGGAACTACTTTGAAAAGTTTGAAGACGAAGTCACTAATTACCAATTTCTTTCTATATTTTGTACTGTTTTTAAATGTTCGGCACGTCTACCGAAAATCACAACTCATTTTTCAATTCACTTTTAAATAGAGTAAATTACAGGAATTAAAAAAAATAAAAAGAAAAAAATTACAATTTTTCAAGAGATGAAGCTATTGACATCCTTAACAAGACAAGTCAACCTCTTCAAAGCACAGGTACGTGGTCAAATAGTTCAACTCCAAAACTATCACATGATGTGATGTGCAAATCAACACTAAAACATACAACATGATGATTTTGTGTTTCTATCATTTTCAAGTGACATATTCAAAACCATTCTCTCCTTTTTACTCATAATTTGGATAGATTTGATGGCTCGTGTTTAATGGGCCCCACAAGTTGGTGCGGGACAATCGAACCAGCACATCTATCCAAATCATGAGGATGAAAAGAATGAAATCGAAAATTGCACATGAAATATGATAGAAAGCACTAGTAACGTGTATTTACAGTTTTTGTAAGCGATCATGTACTTGGGCGAATATCTCTGTTTTTCATGAAGGTTAAGAATTGCGAAGGTAGTTCTTCCAAAAGTGATTGAACAACAGACATTTCTCCACCTGCATGCAAGAAAAAACGAATAGATTAGAGAATAAGTCAACTTTTGACTTTTGATACATATGGAAACATATGCATATATTTATGTATGTATGTAGGTATTTCTGTGTGTATGGAACAGAACGAATTACCTTGTACATCTCGGAATGGAACAAATTGGACTATATCACGTGTTGCAACGCGTCCCGTTGTACTTTCAAGCCTCTCTCCTTTGTCAGCATCTAAAATCTGCCAAACATTAAAATTGAAGAAAACAAAACCTCTTTTAAGTAAAATGTGATGGATGCAACGTAACAAAATGGGCAAAAGAGTAATTTTAGTACCTCCATCTCCTTAAAGTCGGCCCCACCAACCCCAACAATAAGGATAGATAGTGGCAAATCAGATGCATTCACAAGGGCATCTTTTGTTTCTTGTAGATCTGTTATCACTCCATCCTGTCACATTCCCAGTGAATTCGTTACGATAAGACAACAATGAAATAACAATTGTAAATTAAATAAAATAACATCTTTTATAGTATAGTAAAATGTCATTTTCGTCCATGAGGTTTGACCACTTTTGCTACTTTCGTCCAAAGGTTTGCTTTTTGGCATCTGGATCCAAAAGGTTTGAAATCTTGCCATTTTCATCCAACTCGTTAACTCTATCCATTTTTCTCCGTTAAATGAGGGGCATTTCCATCTTTTAAGACATTTTTTATTAAATAAAAAACACTATAAGAAATAAAGATCCACCTCTGTTGACTTTCTCCCCACCCAAACCCTTAAATCATCACAAAAATGTCTAAAAAGACGAAAATACCCCTGACTTAACGTTAAAAAAATGGATGGAGTTAACGAGTCGGATGAAAATGGCAAGATTTCAAACCTTTTGGATCCAGATGCGGAAAAACAAACCTTTGGACTAAAGTTGCAAAAGTAGCCAATCCTCAGGGACGAAAATGGCATTTTACTCTTAATAGTATAACGAATGGTGATGTATACCGTGATAATTAACAACACAAAGTATTTCTTTTCATTAGCTGCTAACGACTGGCTGGCTATCCTTGCTGCAGCAGTAATCACAGGTCCAAATAGGGTTGGCCCCGCAAGTGTGACGTTAAAAAGGGCACTTGCGTATGCCATCATAATTCCGTGAATCCCATCAACCTAGAATGATAACACGAACATAAAAATCAAGAATCCCAATATATAATAAATATATTGCACAGTATAAGTATCACCTTTGAGTGGCCACTGCTCCCGTTTAGGTTAAAACAATGAGAGACGGGGCCGTCAATTGGCCGTGCTCCAAAGCCCCATGCATGAAACTTCCTCTCGGAATCGTAACACTGCAGTACCTCTCCAGCATCTAGTATTGCCTATAGTATATATAATACTGTGATTGTAATTTATAGATGTGTGTGTATTTTGTATAGACATGTGAAAATTTGATTATCACCTTCTGGTATGCATTTGGACGTCCAGAATGGTCGATGTAATGTAACGAATCTGGTAAACGGGGATTTCCATTTGATGCTGAAAATTGAACGTAAAAGACATGAGCTTCAATACAGATTCACTATGAAGCTCAACTAAAAGCATTTCTAGAGTAGGATCAAATACCTGTGAAATCTATGGCCACCATGAAGCTCAGTTCAAAGCCATTATCCAAGTAATCAAGAAACGTATGATGAACACTTTCAGAAAACTTGTCTACATATAGCCGACTCTTCAATACCTGAATTCAATGTTTTATAAAAAAAAAAGGATAAGAGTGTAGCTGTGCAACACAATCACACAAGCTTATACGCACATATAAATTTCAATATTTAATACCTTAGTCTGCTGGTCTTTCCCAATAGATATGGGCACAAACATATGCTCTCCTTGCCCACCAAAAGACAGTTTTTCCAAGTCAGCAAGTGACTTCTGAACTTTGCTGAATGGTGGATGGCCCACATATCGTTTTTGAAAGTCAGCATTTTGCCTGTAATAAAACTACAACTGAAGCTAAAGAAAATATTATGTCACTTACCCAAGTAAATCATGCCTCCCGTTACTATTAAAGTTGAAGCACTCAATAACGAGTGGTGTTTCCTTGCTTCCAGCTCGTGCGACACTTATGGAGACGGGTTTCCACATTGGATTTAAATCATTTTTCAAAACCTCTGTTTTGCAAATAGGAATGGCATTCCCACTCTCCACACATTTAGAAATTACTAGGAAAGGGTCCTGCAAAAAACAAATATAATATACATCAATGCCGGTCATGCTATAAATTTATAATGATATATAAAGGTGGCAATTTCTGCCAACAGCAGATCCATACACTTTTGGAGAAGAGTTCCTTGTTCTCTAAATCAGTGCACCTAAATACCAATTCAGCTGTCGTTTTTGAGACAGCACATTCTTCTGCATGAACCTTGAGCTGCCCTAATTTCTTTAAATGAGTTGAGCTTGTAGATTCCATTTTTCTCATAAGATCTATGGCCAATGTGCGGTCTCGTTTAGTTACTATCTATGTACAAATAAAGTCAGCATCTTACAGTTACAATAAATGCTTTGAATTTAGATGTGTGTGTGTATAGGGTGAGGATCCTGAGAAAACCACAAGTTATTTGAGAACTTGAGAGAACCGGTATCAACCAAATAAGTTAAAAAATTAACTTTTTTTATTAAAAGGTTATCTTGTAAAACTATAAAAAAACCAAAAAAGTTATATGTAGATTGATGATATACATATGTGTAGCATGCAAATGTACACATACATTTTTTAAAAAAAAAAAATCTTTCATTAAGGAAAAGAATAGTAGCATATAAATAAATGTAAGAAAAAAAATTAAAAAAATTGCTTGGTTGATAGAGGTTCTCTCGGTTCGCAAATCTCCATGCGGTTCTCATTTGATCCTAATCCTATATGTGTATATAAAGGGTTAGGATAATGTTTGAAACACTAGGTTAATTAAGAAACGCAAGAAGCTTTTTCTGTCAGGTTTTTTTTTTTTTTGGATATATACATATATGTATAGTTGATATATACACGTGTATATTGCCTATCTTTCATGATGACTTGACGTCATCCTCACCTTCCTTCGGCTTATCACCGGCAGTCTGTCCAGGGTTCCAAACTCGATGGCAACTAAACACGAGGGTTGCGCTCGTTGCGGGACTTAACCCAACACCTTACGGCACGAGCTGACGACAGCCATGCACCACCTGTGTCGGCGTTCCCGAAGGCAGCCCTCTCTTTCAAGAGGATTTGCGGCATGTCAAGCCCTGGTAAGGTTCTTCGCTTTGCATCGAATTAAACAACATGCTCCACCGCTTGTGCGGGCCCCCGTCAATTCCTTTGAGTTTCATTCTTGCGAACATACTCCCAAGCGGGATACTTAACGTGTTAGCTACAGCACTACACGGATCGATACGCACAGCGCCTAGTATCCATCGTTTACGGCTAGGACTACTGGGGTATCTAATCCTATTCGCTCCCCGAGACGAAATGCATATATGTATATACGTGTTTAAAGTTGAAAAATAAGTATCGTACATATATGTTTCATACTACACACATATGTATAGTTTAAGAATTGACAACATACATGTGTATAATTCAAAATTGTCAATATACATATATGTATATATTCAAAAAAAAAAATTCTTAAAAACGTGCGAGTAAAAAAAACCCTCTTCAAAACGTGCAATCAAAAGTAAAAAAATTGGCTTAGAGAAAATGTGCGGTCCAGAATGCTTCTCGTGTTTCTCAATTACCATGTGTTACTCTTAGGATCCCTACACTATATATATGAGATGTTACATAAGTTTCTCAAGCAGTCATAGGATATCATGTCGTTGTTACTTATAATGTATGATGATAAAAATAATAAACCAAATGAATAGATGATACCTCAGATAATGAACAAGTAGCCTCGCCCAGAAGTTGCTGCTCATCCAACTTAAGCATCTGTAGGACAAAAATAAAACGACTTTTTGAGTTCTTACTTCTTAAGAGACATTATTAATATATACTATATAGAATAATTTAATGTACCTTTTCATCTAGTCCATGAAATTGAGTGTCAATATCGTACACATGGAACCTGTGATACAAGATAATAACAAATGAAATTCAAAAGGATACATACATGTAAGAAGATAAAGAAATTGGTTTGCAAAACTTACACCAGTGTCTGAACCATCTCAAAATAATAATTAATAATAACTTTTTTGATCCATTGAGGACTTAATGAATTTAAAACGACTTCAGTACGGCCAAGCTCTTGCAACGAACCATCCCTTCCTTTTGTATATATAACTACCATAGGATCACTCTATAAATGAAACATATATGTGTGAGAAGCAGGCAAACTTTCATGTATAAAGATGAAGACCTGTGTAGTTAAAAGCAAATTTTCACTTTATCTGGAACATTACAAACATATATAAGCAAAAAAAATGAAAATCTTGATGTGCAACCAATTAGTTACTGAACCTAGAAAAAGTGCAATGTATACTTGCAGCATTATAAGAGATGAAAAATATGACTCAAAGTTATGTGATTAGCATGGATTCAAGTTTTGCTAATTATTGTATATGAGAAATATCAACATAAGAAAATTATTCCTGTTTTTTTTTCTAATACTCTATTCTAATAAAAATGCCATAAAAATTCGATAAACCACACACTAAGCATTAGAAGAAGCACAATAAATCAACATTTGGAATATAAAAAAATGGCTTCACTAAGTAGGTTCTCAGAAGAATGCAGACAACCTACCTTCGAAAGCACATCCCGGTCACGTAAATTTGAAGCAGATAAGGATAGCTGCAAGAATTTATTAAAAATGCATCAGAGAAACAGGAGGCAATATAATCATGAACCATAAACTGTATCACAGTGGCTAACTCATAGTTAGTCATGTGTCCGTTACTTTAAGACAAACTTATACATTGAGCTTAAAACTTTTTCTAATTGCAAGAAGTACAAAATGAACTATTTAAGTACAAGCCAACAAACCATTTTGCCAAACATAGTGTTTTTATTTTCATATGTATGTAACTTCGATAGTTTTAAAATCCAGAATCAACCAATGCTATTATCTAAATATAATCCAACACCAATTCCGTTTCCAACTTGCACCACATGCTATAAATACAGCCAAGTAAGCAACTTATTAAAGACAAGTTTCAAAACCTTTGGTTTTCATTCAAAATCCAACCAACTTGACATCAAAAGGCAAATGAATCGTATTCTAGAAGCAAGCACACAACTACTAACTTCTACACTTCAGATATTCTGTTGAATTATTTGCCAAGTTAACATAAAAAGACAAATAAATGTTGTTCTATAAGTAAGCACACAACTACTTGCCTCTACACTTCAGATATTATGTTTAATTATTTGCCAATTCTACATCAAAAGACAAATAAATCTTATTCTAGAAGTAGGCACACAACTACACATGTTACTTGCTTCTACACTTTACATATTCTTCTTTACTTAACATATTTTGCTAAATCATCTACCTTAACATCAATGTGCATAAACTCTAATAACATATTAAGTTATCATAATAACATCCTCCTCCTCAACCAGTGGCAAACATATGTAACTATTCAATCAATTCATCAACCAAACATTTCACAAAACAATTCACGGAGTTTTCAACACTTCACCAGTCACTAGACCTAAGTAACCTAACATCTAATGCTAAATTAGTAAATTAAACAGCATATTCAACAAAAAAAAACTTCAATACAGATTACATAACTAATAACAGTATACACATCCTAATTCAATACAGATTACATAACTAATAACAGTATACACATCCTAAAACAAGTAAAACGAAAACAGCGAAAAAAAGCGAAGAAGTAAACCTCGATCTGAGTGTAAAGGCCGTGGTAGCCGCGAGTCCGGAGAAAACCTTCAACGGCGTCGTTCGGAGCATTGGCGTCTGGATGAGAAGAAGATCCGCCGACGGCGGACTGACCGCCGCCGTCTCCGCCGCTGCCGAGGCAGCAGTTTCCCATAACCACCACCGTCTGGAACAAAAGTAGATGAAAGTAGTGAAAGAGAGAAGAAAGAGGGGAGAAATGGTAAGTAATACATGGCCCACTTGTAATATATGTTGCTTGCAAGAAAGCGCGTTTTATTATTATTATTATTATTATTATTATTATTATTATTATTATTATTATTATTATTATTATTATTATTATTATTATTATTATTATTATTATTTTGGTCTTATAAACAAATTAATATTATTCTTACCACTATATGTTTTGAATATTGTTATGAATTTTGGATATGGTTTTTTAGTTGATGACTTGTTTGATACTTTCTTTTTATGTTATTATAAATTTTATGTAAAGGTCAATGAGTGAGCATGTTTGCTTTTTGGATATGGATATTATTATATAGAAGTAATGGATGGATGTATTTGTTGATGGTATTGTTTTGTTGTGCTTAGTGTTGGAATCAATTGAACCAAAGCAAAGCAACCGAAAGATTTTTGTGAAAACTCATCAAGAATATTTTCTTGTTTGTTAATTATTATTATAAAGAATAAAGTAAAACCCAATAAGAAGTTATATATTTAACACATCTATTTAGAATAAGCTATTCTAAATCTACACTAAGTCAAGCCTAATTTGAAATTCAAACTAACATGTATTATTTTCTTCTCTTTATCAACTTATCCATCTTTATCTATTCATTCAGTTTATCTCATCTCACGATTTTATCTGAATCACTAGGATTCAACCTTCATTTGGAACCCTATTTCTAAAGCTTGACTAGTTCATTATTTATTAATATTTTAATACTTTTATAATTATTTACATATATATATATATATAATATATACTATATTTATAATTATTTTTATCACAATTATATATAATAATAGTTATTATAAAAATATATATGATATACTGAATAAATAGTTATAAAATAAAACGATTGTTCAAGCTCGTGAGACGACTCAAACTCGATATGTGAAGCCCGAATCTAGCTTGTTTATTAAGTAGGCTCAATAAAAGGTCTGACTCGAGCTCATTTATTAAGTGAGTCTCAATAAAAGCTCTAGTCCGGGCTCGAGCTTGTTTAAGCCCAGCTCTATTCGAGTTTTAACGATTCAATCGTAAGTAGCTTACGAATGGCTCGGCACGTTTGCAAACCCTAGATGGATCTATACTTTGAGGAAGGTGGGTTTTTATATATTTATCTCATATTCGAACAATATCGTACGTATACTTTCTAAATGATACCGTGAAAGTAACAAAGAAAACCAAAATGGATTAGAGTAATCAAGGGAGAAAACTTTAATTTAATTTGCAAAGTTTGATAAGATGCAAGTGTACCCCTCCTTAATCCATTTCCTATAAAGTTTGTATTTGATTTGATGTCAATGAGGACGCAAGGTGCGATGCGATGTCGATTAGGGTTTATGAAGTCTGATTCTGAACGACAAGGAAGAATCCTAATAAACGAAGTTATGGATGAGAGAATCAGGGAAGACGAAACTGCAAATGAGAGAATCATGGTAGCGACTAGGGCTATGTTTCTCTATGTAATAAATTTAACTAAGAAGGTTAGTTAAATGGGTTTAGTCGTTTCATTAGCAAGTTAGGTGTATTGAACTTGTTTAGACACGAAACATGTATTGTCAACCCTAAGCAGGTTAGGTTAGTACATAGGTTTAATCATGACGTAAACGTGTTGACATGTTTAGACACGAAACATGTATAACCTAAAACCGTTTAACTCTGTGCTGTGTTAAAAAGTTTGTGTTACATATTGTTAACCCTAACTGCAACTATGTTGGCTTCTTTTTATTATGAAAGAGTAAATGATAGGCAACCATATTTTAGCACTTAAAGTGCTAAGTGCTAAAATAGGGTTGCCTATCATTTACTGTTTGATAACAAAAAGAAACCAAAATAGTTGAAGCAAGGGCTGACAATATTTAAGGGTGAAAGGAGTGGTTAAACATATGGAATAGACAAACTCCCCATTCACCCAATCAGACAGTGTCACGTCAATTCATCTAAATTGTTTACCTAATGCTCAAAAACGTTGGCGGTGGCTTACCTAATGGAGTTTAGGTAAACTATTTTTAAAAAAAGGAAAAAATGTGTGATTGGTTGAGAAGGAATGGACCCCACCACACACCCATCCCCCCCTCCCTCCCTCTCACCGAATCGGTGAAGGTTCACCGAAATCCTTTAGCTTGATCGGTAAGCTTGATGTTGGCAGTGGTTTACTACTTCGGTAAAGTGGTTTACCGACGGTTTACCGATACGACTCTGTTCACCCTAACAAAAAACGAAAAACCTATCAAAACCCACCGTTAGATGATAAGGTAAACTAACAAAGCGTGATTGCCACTCTTATCTATAGATAAGATCGTGCTTTCCTTATTCTCCATCCAACAAAAACCTATCAAAAGTCAAACCAACAGTTAGAAATCCAAGTCAAAGAGGTCAACCACCGAATCAAATGTTACCTATTATTAACTAGTGGAAAAGGAAATGGAAACATGATATTATATCATGCTTGTATATTTCATCACATATTTTTTTTTTTAACAACAAAGATGGAACTTTTATTCAACCACAAGCAAGGCGCTAATAGACATATAATAGTACATCATCCAGAATAAGAAATTAAGGTACAGTATTCATCAAGTGAAACGGAGAAGTTTTTTGATCATTTTCTAGCCATCTAGGAACGAGAAAGCACACCAATCTTCCCAGTTTATATATCTATGCCTCGATCTTCTCTTCAAGCATTCGAACGATTCTTCCCTGATTTCATCACATATTATATAAAGTGAGTTGCATATGTTTATCATAAGTGTATTATGTTTAATGTTCGTATTTATGAAATGTCTAATCTAAGTATCGTAACTTATTAAAAAGACACAGGATCAACCAAGTATTAGTATAACTTTAAGGTTGATTTTAGTTTGCGGGAATTAAATATGATGTTTTCTAAGGGTGAATTATACCCGTAATATATTTTCTATTGGTAATAAAATATTAACTTTTTATTAAAAAAAGAAGCTGAATTTAATAGACAAAAAGAAGGGAAAAAATGATGATATTGGCTTTCGCAGAAAATATTGAAATTTCTTTCATGGTGTGCGTATATGGAGTAGTGGGGTGGGACAAGAGAATCCTATCCCTTATCTTTTTCTTGTCACCCCAATTTGGTATGGTGCCTTGAACTTTTTCCTATTTTGGGTACATGGTGTTGTGACTTTCTAATCTTTATCATTTCTATTATAACTTTTTGACCTTGACTTCACTTTTAAATTGATTTATGAATATGAATATGAATTTTAAGTTGCACTTGCACATGAGAGAAGTTAGATAGATATAAAAAACTAAGAGAATATATTGCCAATGTTGGGTAAGTTCAGAGTAGTTATATTAAAGACACATTATAGGCAGGGGCACAGCTTTGTAGGAGCCGGGGGGGGGGGGGGTTCTGACCCTCCGAACTTTTCGCTCAGTAGTGTCCGGTATGTAGTTTTCGTATAGAACTTGTTAGGTATATACGTTTTCGACCCCCGGTCAGAAATCTCATGCTTCGCCACTGATTAAAGGATCGAACATGCAGTGGCGGAACTAGAACATTAATTCAGGGGTATCCTATTTTTTTTTGGCCGTGCAATTGTACAATATTAAAAAAACGACAATAAATAAATAAAGTAAAACAAATATCTAATAGATTTGTTCTCTTTTTTTTTCATAGCTTGCCATCACATCGTCGTCTTTTACTTCACGTAAAAAATCTTTGTCGACCGCACAAACCATAACATTGTTCAAAAATTCCGGGCCCATTTGATTGCGTAAATCCGTCTTGACAAGCTTCAATTTCGAAAAACATCTTTCAAACGGTTGTGGTTGCAACCGGTAAAAGCAAAGCTAGCTTCACTACCCGATAAACTGGAGGAAAAGAACTATGCGTTCCCGTTTCAACCATAACACGCGCAAGATCACTTATTCTATTCAAGTTTGCAAATTTATCACCATCACTTATAGTGTGACGAAATGGGCAATTGGGATTTGGGCTTATTATTTTCAATTGATTGGTATCCTCGTAGTTGTGTCATGCCATGCATTAAAACTTCAAGGCAATTGGGCAATTATTTACAATCTTTTATTATTTTGGGCTAACATATTGGGCAATTGGGCTTATTATTTACAATCTTCAATTGATTTGAGCTAACATATTGGGAAAATGGGATTTGCGCTTATTATTTTCAATTAATTTGGGCTTACAGACTCTTTTTTAGGGGTGTCCTCATAGTTGTTCAGGGCTATCCTTGATATAAAAACCATTTTTTTTACAGTACCGATAAAAAGTTGAGCCGTAGCCCGTGCTACGGCTCGGACAACATAAGGTCCGCCCCTGCGAACATGTAGAGTTAAACAATTGCTAATTGTGATGTATGGTTCTGTATGTATATGAGTTCAAGTGAGAATATACCCAAACATATTGATTCTCATCTTAGAAACGACCATAACATATTTATCTTTATATATCTAGAAAAAAATATAAAGGGTGGTGGGTGACCAAGTGTAACTCAGTTGTTCAATGAACATGTTTCAGTTGTGGATGGATCAATGGATTCTATGTAAAATTACTTTATATTTTTTCAATATTTCAGGCTATGTAGTGTATTACTATATATTTTCACTTTATATTAGCTTAGTGACCCAATAGACTAATAATACATGTTGGAACAATCCCTACCAACATCATCAATGAGTGGTGGTAGGTTACATCATGTCGTAATAGACTTGCAAGGTGTTTGTGGTGGCACCCATTGTTTGTTTTGTAATCGATGTGATTGACTAATGTGGTGTAACACTTCATAAAATCACGTCCAATGATGTATTGACACGTGTAATAAATCCTAATAAAGTCAAACCTTGAAATTTAGGGACTAATTTTTTCGAAAAATCGAAAAACTATAATTATAAACAAACTGAAAGTATTAACTGTCACACCCCGATTTCCACGTGTATCACCGGTGGGCCCGGTGGGGGATTACCGTGACGTAGTTGGCAACAATATAGTCAAACCACACAATTATATGAATGCACAGCGGAAGCATAAAGATAAATATAATTTAACCATTGATTATAATATTGAATGTATCACAATAGTCGAATGGTATCCACAGGGGGATCAAAATGATAAAAATATTGTTCAACAGACAAGGCATCAAAGCTTGCAAGACTTCTTAAGATGCTAAGGAGCTATAGCCAGCCGATTACGTGTAGTACCTGCACTTAATCTTTTTGGGAAAATACGTCAGTTTACACTGGTAAATACATTCAACCGACACTTTTGAAAATGTTTATTAAAATTGATTTGAATGCACAAGGCATAAACTCTTTTATAACTTGGGAGAATTATTTAATATTATAATCTTGTGAACGAATTACATGTTCCTTCTTTGCGTTCAGTAGCCCGGATCTAGTCCGGGTTAAAGATCAATAGACACACCACATTGCGTAAAACCGAGGTGGGTAAACCAACGGTTACGTCTTTTAATAATATAGACATAATGCCGGGTGTACGCCTACACCCGGATGTCGAGGTCGTGGCCATTTCGTAAAATGATGCCTAGGATATCCGGGACATGGTCATTAACCCCCCAAAGGCTTTTAAGTAACAAGACTGTTTAAACGAGCCGATCAAATTATTCAATTAACCACCAAATGATGGAAGATTTGATGCTCGATCAAGCGGTATTTTATATATACCGTAACCCAAGCCCGTATACGGAAAATAAGTTAAAAGTATTTACCTTTGCAAGTATTGTCCTTAATTGATTAAATCACAGATATCTTTTACTGGGGCTCCTATTCTGGAACGAAGGTTTTAAAATAACCTATTAGAACCCTAACGGGTCTTTATATTAGCCGTAGCCTAGACCGGTCAGTTTCAAGGGATAGATACGGTTTAATCGCGTGAAAGGCGAAAACCGAGAATGGAATGTGATTCTAACCCAACAAGTTCGAAGATTTATTTTATATGGGTTTAATATTCACACTCTGGATTTTGGGGTCAAAATAATATGGTTTGACCCGTATCGGCTAATTTATGTAAACTAGTTACATAAGCCGAACCGTGCGCGCAATAGGCGCAACGGGTAACCGTAAGAGTCCTACACTTGTTTCCCAAGTCAATATGCCTTAAAGAGGTTGTGGTATCAGTAGGATACCTTCCGCGATGCCCGTAACGAGTTTAAGTTTATTATACGCCCCGTAGGGGTTTTCCGGTCATTTTAAGGACTTTTAAAAGGGTTTTAGAGTTCTACAGGAAATCTGAGTTTCCCGATCAGTTTATAAAGTCTAAAATACTTTATTTATTATTTAAAATCAGTAGCAACTGGAATCGGGTCAAAAGACTTTATAGAACTCAAGATTTGGCCGAAAAGGGCATATTCGGTATTTACCGAACCGTAGCCATAACCGTAGGTTATGAGCAGGTTAAAAATGATTAAAAATCTTTAAAAATCCCAAAATATTATTTTACAACAGTGAGTAAAAGGTTTGGTGACGAAATCTTGGTTTAGGTAGGCGTTATGCTAATCGCGCCGTTTATTACAAAAGTTTCTTTTAATTGCGCTATTTAGCATAACTCCTATTCTAGACCTCGGATTGGCGTGAAACTTTAGGGACATGCTTAGAATTTAGTAAGCAAGGTCATGGTCCCTTCACGTGTCCGAAATACTCGTTTTATTTTAAAAAGGGCGTTACGGTCAACTTTTAAGCAATTAACGGAAATGCGTAAAAGACTCGGACAAACGACGAACCGGCCACAGAGGGTGATACCATCACGTGACCTGGTCCTAAGAGAGTCCTAAGGCATATCTACATTGCACTAAAACGGGTCAGAACTGAAGTCAAAGCAAAAGTAAAACTTTTGCGACATTCGGCTCCGAACCGGGTCAATATAGCAAATGGCCGAATCAAACGAGCTTAGACAAGTTTATATACTTAATATCATGTTTTATAAGTGTTCAAACAGGTTTCATATCATCTATATTACAGATTATGCAAGAATCGCAAAAATGGCTTTCTGTTGACTTTTTAAGTATACGTTTGACTCGACATTTGAACTAGTTAGAGTGGTGATCAGGGGGAACCCTTTTAGGGGTTTATTACCCACATAAATACCAACACAGAACTACTTTTGATTCGACAATTCACTGGACCATTCGTGATTTGTCGCAAAGTCAACCGTTAGTGACGACGGATTGACTTTTAAGCTAAACTAAGCAAAAACAAGGCCATAGAAGGTTTGGCATACTTACAGAGACTTAGAGCACGACTTAGAATTATAGAAGAACACTTGGGAGCTTCAGGAATGAGCAGAAGATGTGTTTTGAGGTGTGATGAACTTATGCACAATGTAGGCCTATTTATAGTAAAAAAATGACCTCTAGATCATTACAACTCAGGCTACAAGTGAGTATGGATGTTCAGCAGGTGTCCTAAGGTGCTAGGGGTCAGGTATAGGGCACCCATGCCTCATTGATTGCTCACAAGTTCGTCTACAAGCCAAATCATTGAATCTGCCCATACTTTCTGCATCTGTATGGTTCACGCGGCCCGCATGGAAGATCAGGCAGACTTGTACGCGGGTCGCCTGAGTTCTCATAACAGAACGCGTAATTGCCGAAGGCTCGCGGCCCGCGTTAACTTATGTGTAACCTTTACGCGGCCCGCGTTAGGTTTATTTTTTCAAGATTTTTGAATCTTTTATAATCATTGCCAAAATCTTGGTAATTAATAATGAAATCTTCGGTAATTAATAACCTGATCTTTCGGGTTTGAAGGGGTAACTTTGCGATTTGGCCCTCGATTATTTACAACTAAGGGCCTCGTGTTATTTACCCGCATTGTTAAGTCCCCGGTTAGTTTTTTAATTATTCGGAAAGCTTTAACTTTCATTGTTGACGCTTTTAACCCTTCTCGTACGAATTTGATCATAACTTTCTCGTTTTAAAACGGAACTTCACGGAATTTATATAGTACATTATAGTGAGCGTATTTTACTGTTACAAAGCCTCGGGTACGTCAAAGGGTCACTCAGAGGTATAATTAAACATGTTGACACAGTTAACCCCTGCAGCTTGTAATCTCTCACTTTCTTCCGCGTTTCGCTTCCGTACGATCCATGATTTATTCGTTTGAAGGTACGAGCATCGTTTAGGGTTACTATACAGTATACTTACCCTTGTTTGACATTTATAACCCTCGAATTTACATACTTTCAAAGTTTGTCAACTTTAGTCCTTTATTTAATATTAAATGCCACGTGTAACTCAAGACACGTGTCAATACATTATTGGACACAAAATTTCGAGGTGTTACATCCTCACCCCCTTAAAATAAATCTCAACCCGAGATTTACTCAAACAAATAGGGATATTTCTCTTTCATCGTGGATTCAACTTCCCACGTGAATTCGGGACCTCTCCGGGCATCCCATTTAACCTTAACTATCGGTACATGTTTCCTGCGAAGCTTCTTTACTTGTCGGTCTTCAATCGACAAAGGCTTCACCACAAACTTCAAGCTCTCATCTATACGCACATCTGTGTGTGGGATCACCAATGATTCATCAGCGAAGCACTTCTTTAGATTGCAGATGTGGAACACGTTGTGAATTCCGTTGAGCTCTTCTGGTAAGTTCAACTTATAGGCAACTGACCCGACACGTTCGATAACCTCGAAAGGTCCTATGTATCTCGGGCTCAGTTTACCCTTCTTACCGAAACGCATCACCCCCTTCCAGGGCGATACCTTTAGTAACACTTTTTCACCTACCTCGAAGTGAAAATCCTTACGCTTTGGATCAGCGTAACTTTTCTGCCTATCACGGGCAGCTTTGAGACGTTCTCGAATCTGGACAATCTTGTCCGTTGTTTCGAAAACTATCTCTGGTCCTGATAATTGGACTTCTCCCACTTCCGCCCAACAAACAGGCGATCTACACTTCCTACCGTATAATGCCTCGAAGGGCGCAGCCTTTATGCTGGTATGGTAGCTATTGTTGTAGGAGAATTCGATTAGTGGTAGGTTCTTATCCCAACTACCACCCAAATCGATTGCACATGCCCGCAGCATGTCTTCTAACGTTTGAATAGTACGCTCACTCTGACCGTCTGTCTGAGGATGGTAAGCCGTACTAAAGTTCAAACGTGTGCCCAAAGATTGTTGGAAACTCTTCCAGAAATGAGACGTGTATCTAGTATCTCGATCGGAGATAATAGACACAGGTATGCCATGTAAGGCTACAATCTTATCAACATATAACTGGGCTAATGTGTCGGAGCTATAAGTCTCCTTAATGAGTAAGAAATGAGCTGACTTAGTCAGTCTATCGACTATAACCCATATTGTGTCGTTTCCTTTGCTCGTTTTTGGTAACTTGGTGATAAAATCCATAGTTACACACTCCCATTTCCATTCCGGAAGTTCAGGCTGTTGTAGCAAGCCAGATGGCTTTTGATGCTCAGCCTTGACTTGCGCACAAGTTAAGCATTTGGCTACATAAGCGGCTACGGACTTTTTCAAGCCTATCCACCAATAATTTGCCTTTAAATCCTGATACATTTTATCTGCTCCAGGATGGACAGAATATTTGGAACTATGGGCTTCCTGGAGGATAACATCTCGTAGTCCTCCATAAATAGGAACCCATATTCGCCCATTCAATCTCAAAATTCCATCCTTGCTAAGAGTTAACTGCTCCTCAGTTACTCCTAACTTTTCTTTAGGATAATTAGCTTCCAACACAGCCTCTCGCTGTGCGGCTAATATCCTTTCAATCAAGTTATTCTTGACTTCAATGCTCTTGGCATTGATGCGGATGGGTTTCATCCTTTCTTTCCGGCTTAGGGCATCAGCGACTACATTCGCCTTGCCGGGATGGTATCTGATCTCACAATCATAATCATTTAAGGTTTCCATCCAACAGCGTTGCCTCATGTTCAACTCCTTCTGATTGAACAGATGTTGAAGGCTCTTGTGATCTGAATAGATCACAAACTTGATTCCGTACAGATAATGCCTCCATAGTTTTAGTGCGAATACAACGCACCCAACTCCAAGTCATGGGTGGTGTAATTCTTTTCGTGCACCTTTAACTGTCTCGAAGCATAGGCAATCACCTTGCCTTTCTGCATGAGCACACACCCCATGCCAGTGTGTGACGCGTCGCAGTAAACTACGAACTCTTCAGTACCTTCCGGTAGCGTCAACACAGGAGCGTTGCTTAGCTTTTGCTTTAAGATATCAAAGGATTCTTGCTGCTTAGGACCCCATACAAATTTTATCTTCTTCTTGGTTAGAGAAGTTAAGGGCGCAGCAATCCTTGAGAAATTTTCAATGAATCTTCTGTAATATCCTGCTAACCCCAGGAAACTACGGATCTCTGTAGGCGTCTTTGGCTCTTGCCAATTCATGACCGCCTCTACCTTAGCGGGATCCACCTGGATACCACGCTCGCTTACGACATGTCCAAGAAATTGGACTTCTCGTAGCCAGAATTCGCATTTAGAGAATTTGGCATAGAGTTTCTCGCGATGCAGCAATTTGAGAATGCATCGTAGGTGTTTCTCATGGTCAGCTTTATTCTTTGAATAGATAAGAATGTCGTCGATGAATACGATGACGAATTTGTCTAAGTATGGCTTGCAGACGCGATTCATGAGATCCATGAACGCAGCCGGTGCATTTGTGAGCCCAAAAGGCATCACTAGGAACTCGTAGTAACCGTATCGAGTCCTAAATGTCGTTTTGTGTACGTCTTCATCTCGGACTTTCAGCTGATGGTAGCCCGACCTCAAGTCGATCTTTGAGAAATAACTAGCCCCTTGCAATTGATTAAACAAATCGTCGATCCTTGGCAATGGATATCTATTCTTTATCGTGACTTTATTAAGTTCACGATAATCGATGCACAGACGCATCGATCCGTCCTTCTTCTTAACAAACAGGACAGGTGCTCCCCAAGGAGATGAACTAGGCTTGATGAAACCTTTCGCTAACAGTTCATCCAGCTGGGTCCTTAATTCCTTCATTTCAGTTGGTGCTAGTCTGTAGGGTGCTCTAGCAATGGAAGCTGCTCCAGGGATGATATCTATTCTGAATTCCACTTGCCTATCTGGTGGCAACCCAGGTAGATCTTCGGGGAAAACTTCTGGATACTCCGAAATGACAGGAATGTCCTCTATCTTTGGTTTGGGCTCTTCAATTATCACCTGTGCCATGTAGATGACACGGCCTCTTTTTAAACATCTAGAAGCCTTGAGCATAGTTACATTCTCGGGCAATCCATACTGCGTATCTCCTCGAATGGCGAGCGATTCACCAGTCGGGGTCTTTAGCACTATTTGTTTTCTGCTGCAGACGATCTGGGCCTGGTTGTGCGATAACCAGTCCATACCCAGAACGATGTCAAAACCAGCCAGATTAAAGGGAAGTAAAGATAGAGGAAAAGAATGGTTCTTAATGGATATCATACATCCATCTAATATAGTGGAGACGGTTTCTACCGTGCCGTCTGCTAGCTCTACCTCGTATTTCACATTTAGGGTTTTGACAGGCATATTCAACAGTTTGCAAAATTTTTGGTCTACGAAGGATTTATCAGCGCCTGAATCGAAAAGTACTCTTGCAAAGACATTATTCACGAGAAAAGTACCTGTGATTACGTTGTTGTCTTGCAAAGCTTCCTTCACATCCATTTTGAAGACTCTAGCATTGTTCTTCTTGGTTTCTTCCATCTTCTTGGCAAATTTGGGGCAGTTGCTCTTAATGTGCCCCTTCTCATTGCAGTTATAGCAGGTCGCATCTTTAATCTTCTTACAGTCCACAGTCTTGTGGTCCTTGGACTTGCACAGTCCACAAGTATGCGACTTCGACTGGGACTGTGAGTTCGACCCAAGCCTACATTTCCCAAAGTGGAATTTCTGGCAGTTTTTGCACTTGGGCTTCTCTCCGGATTGTTGCCCATCTTTCCTCGACTCTGTCCCTCTCTTGCCATCACCGTTCCCACGGTGCTTCTTTCCCGACCTTCGTGAGGTATCGTCCTCACGCTTCCTCTTCTCGGCCTCTTTGTTCCTCAGCGATCTCAGTCGGACCGCGTCCATTGTGAGGGACAAAGAGAGGTCAGTTACAGACCTGAAGGTCGTTGGCCGAGAGGCCTTCACACTTGCCTTTATCGCGGGTTCTAACCCCCCGATAAAACGAGCGATTCTCCTTGGCTCCGGGGTTACTAGATATGGAACCAAGCGAGACATCGTGTTGAAGCTCGTCATGTAGGCTTGGCAGTCCAGGTTTGTCATCACTAATGATACAAAATCGGACTCTATCTTCTCCACCTCATGCTGAGGGCAGTAATTTTCTTTGATGAGAGTAATGAATTCCTCCCATGTCATGCTGTAAAGCACAGTCTTTCCCGAGGCTTGAACCAACGCCCTCCACCAAGCCAGGGCCTCTCCCTTAAACGATTGCGACACAAACTTCACTACGTCCCTTTCCGCACAGCCACAAGATGTCCACCACAGTGTCCATCTCATCCAGCCACGTCATACAATCGACGGCACCTTTCTCCCCTGTGAAGTCTCGGGGTTTACAAGACACAAAGTACTTGTAGGTGCAGCCCCTGGCACCGGATGCATCAGTATACTCTCTTTCATGACGAACACTGTTTTCATTTGACGAGTGATTGTCGTCGTCCTTTTTGGGTTTCGAGAGGGGTTTGGATAATGGTTTGCTGTGGGATTTTGAGTGTGTCTTCGGCTTTGATGGTGGTTTGGAAACGGTTCTGCTTCGAGATTCGGTATACTGTCGATCTAGAGCTGCTTGAACAGCGTTGTCGACTAGAGCCTTTAATTGAGCGCCCGTTAAATGTACTTGGGCATTATCATAATCATCTTCACTTGTATGACTATTTTCTCCATTAGGATTCGCCATAGTAGCTTGTATCTGCTGCAGAAGATAATGAAAATTCTATTTAGGAGTTTATTATTGAATTGTCTTTTATGGCAATTCATTAACCATGGTAACGAAGACCATATCCGGTTAATTTGTTACTCACTTTATATTTAGGATTTGAACATACTTATCCTAATCACAATTAATATTGTTAGTGGCATAATAGTCTAGTCTCGAGGACGTTATTATAATATTAGCCGAGATTACAGAGAATCAAGGTATGAAGGTTTGAACCGTAGTTCTTTTGTCCCCTTCTGACAGGGAGTCATAGACCACCACTGTCTTTTGTCTTATTATGACAACAATTATGGCCCGTATGCACTACATCACTAATGGATGTTTGACAAGTGATCATCTTCATTGATGATTTAACCCATGATTTATTATATCATTAATTTGGGCTTTGGAATCCTTTAAAGGGTTCTTGTATAAGAATGACGTGTGCGATTTTAACGAATCACATCTGTCATGATTGTTAACATGCTTACAGAGGTAAACAGGGAATCTGAATCTTTTAATTAGGTCTTACCATCTTGTCCGGATCTTAAAAGACACCTGGCTAGGTTTCACTCTTAAGATTCTTTATTTAGGCAGATCAAATTAAAAGGAATGATTTCGATTTACTTCATATATAGTAATAACAAAATGAAATTCATAACATAACATTCCAAAACTTCAATACGATTACACGCTGCCCTAAACGGGACTTTTAAACAAGTACATACCTACATAAAGGTTTAATAAAAGACAGGTCCACGCAGGGACTAATACAAGATAGATGTCCGCGTAGGGACCGAAAGATAAGTCCACGTAGGGACTGAAATACGATAAATGTCCACGCAGGGACTAAAGTGTAAGTACAACAATCCATAAGGAGACTAAGGGTCTCGTTTCTTCTTCTTGCCCTTCAGTAGGTTTGCCAAGCCCTTGAGGAATCCTCGGTGGCTCTTACGTTCTTCCTCGAAGTCTCTTTCCACACGGCTCAAACGGTGGAGTATTTCTTCTTGTTCAGGTGGGGAAAAACGTGGTTGTGGCGCCGGTTGCGGAACTGGAGGTCTAGGAGGTGCTGGATACCCATGAGCTGAGTAGTCCGGTATTCCCATGTTTCCAAAAGCTCCGTCTGGATAGCGGGCATTATACCTAGCCGCTACCACATATGGGTCGCGTTCATAGTTGTAATTGTAATGTGCGTGCGACGACGGTTCGAACGGGTTGTATGCCGTTGGTCCTGTGTACGCAGGTATTGGGTGGTCATACCCAAATGGTGGCGAAGACGGTGCAACTGGTGCGGAGTTCGCCTCCTGTGCTGGACTTGCAGGTCCTTCTTCTGGTAGTGGCTACTGCTAGAGTGTCGAGGGGTGCTGAAGTGGAAATCCCCTCCTCGTGTGGACATACGGGCGTTTGTCCTCCTACGCCTTGGCGGATTAGGCATTACTGGCTGTACCGGTGGCGGAGGTGGTGGCGTAACTGCCACGAAGCGTGGATCCTCGGAGGGATCTTGCGGATGTTGCGGCTGTTGTGATGTCTGCTGAGGTGGCGTGTAGTACTACTCGTGTTGATTAAACAATGCCATGAAGCTATCTGGTCCCTGATAGGGTGTGCCATGAAAGGATGACCCATCAGAGATTTCTATTGGATGCGTGGGCGTACCACGAGCAGGTTCTGTCGGATCCGTGTCCTCGTCCATATGGTCTTCGGAGAAGTGATCTTGTGGTCCTAACGGAACAAAGCCTGCAGGCTCCTGAATGTAGTCAGCTGGGTTAAACTGACCTCTGAAGTATGGAGTAGGATCGTCAAAATTACGGTGCGATACCGAACGTTGCAGAGGTATGTAGGAGGGTTGAGGGTTATTGGGATCATTCTCGGAATCTGGCCCGAACGAGTAACGGTACGATGGCGTCGAGCTGTGCGAGGTGGAATACCTCGCAGGTTCGAAAAGGTTTCTCCGTCTTTGCGGTTCTTCACTCCTTGTGGTCGAAGGAGCTCGCGTATTTGAAGGTCCAGCTTCGTGATCGTTGTGAGTAACGGTCTATCCACTGCCTCTTCTTCCTCTTCCTCTTCCTCGGAAAATTACAGGTGCCATATTTCCTGCTTTTAAAACTTTAAATAATCACAATAACAATAAAAGACAACTGGAATAAAGAATTCGAATTTGTCCTATGTTCTTGTCTAGACTCAAGTATGTGCAATTGTGTCACTGAGATTAAACACGTCAGGATAGTGTTTAATTCACTCAATGTTGGCTCTGATACCAACCTGTCACACCCCGATTTCCACGTGTATCACCGGTGGGCCCGGTGGGGGATTACCGTGACGTAGTTGGCAACAATATAGTCAAACCACACAATTATATGAATGCACAGCGGAAGCATAAAGATAAATATAATTCAACCATTGATTGTAATATCGAATGTATCACAATAGTCGAATGGTTTCCACAGGGGGATCAAAATGATAAAAATATTGTTCAATAGACAAGGCATCAAAGCTTGCGAGACTTCTTAAGATGCTAAGGAGCTATAGCCAGCCGATTACGTGTAGTACCTGATGAGGTGGCGTGTAGTACCACTCATGTCGGTCAAACAACGCTTGGAAACTATCTGGCCCCTGATAGGGTGTGCCATGGAAGGATGACCCATCAGAGACTTCTATCGGATGCGTGGGCGTACCACGAGCAGGTTCTGTCGGGTCAGTATCTTCGTCCATATGATCTTCAGAGAAGTGATCTTGTGGCCCTAGTGGAACAAAACCTGAAGGTTCCTGGATGTAGTCAGCTGGATTAAACTGACCTCTGAAGTATGGAGTAGGGTCGTCATAATTTCGGTGTGCTACCGAACGCTGTAGAGGTATGAAGGAGGGTTGCGGGTTGTTGGGATCATTCTCTGAATTTGGCCCGAATGAGTGCCGGTATGATGGCGTCGAGCTGTGCGAGGTGGAATGCCTCGCAGGTTCGTAAAGGTCTCTTCGCCTCTGCGGTTCTTCACTCCTTGTAGTTGAAGGAGCTCGCGTACCTGAAGGTCCGGCTTCGTGATCGTGATGAGTAACGATCTCTCCTCTGCCTCTTCTTCCCCTTCCTCTTCCTCGGAATATCACTGGCGGCATGTTTCCTGCTTTATAAAACTTTAAATACCAATAATAAAAGAAAAAGACAAAATTGGAATAACAATTCGAATTTGTCCTAAGTTCTTGTCTAGACTCAAGTATGTGCAATTGTGTCACTGAGATTAAACACGTTAGGATAGTGTTTAATTCACTCAATGTTGGCTCTGATACCAACCTGTCACACCCCGATTTCCACGTGTCTCACCGGTGGGCCCGGTGGGGGATTACCGTGACGTAGTTGGCAACAATATAGTCAAACCACACAATTATATGAATGCACAGCGGAAGCATAAAGATAAATATAATTCAACCTTTGAATGTAATATCAAATGTATTACAGAAGTCGAATTGTTTCTGTTTTGGTCAAAAATCACACAAGGATAATGTAACCAAACTTTATGTAAACGGGGTATGATGCTTGGTTAGCTATGAAAGTAAAGGATCACTTCTGTGATTAAGATACAAAGACACAATGATTTATACGAGGAAAAAGCCCTTGATCAATGTATGATCTCCGGCATAAAAAACCTCGGGTGATGGCAACTACCGATCACCAACTTCAATATAATAAAAATGTAGTTACAACTTCGGATAGTAATGAGCTGAGTACAAGGATCACTGAGTGTCTAAGTGTGTGAGAGTTGTGTCGTATGTTGTGTGTGTTCTTCCGAATGAGGAAGATGGGTATTTATACATGTGTAGGTAACTTATTTTTGGTAGATAGACCACTAATCAGCTCATTACCCCTTTAGAAATAAAGATAATCTAGCCTAAATTGCTGCCCTTAGATCAAGCCATGTTTCCATATCCGGCACAACGTTCATCTTCAATTCAGCTCTTGCCATATTTGTAAAAGCGCGTCCCTGGATCATGATATGTAGGGCATATCCTGCTAGATATTCCTGCAAAATAATATTGTAGTAATCGAAAATGACCGTTAGTATAAGGATCACCTCAATGTCCCGTGATCCTGATCCTGAGGTCCGGCTGAGGATCACTGCCTGCCAAAGAAATAAGGATCACTGGTTAGGATCACGTATAAGGATCATTCATAGTAAAAATCCAGCCCTAACAATTGCCCCCAAAATATAAGGAGTTAAATGTAAATAGATGAGTTATATTTTGTTTTGAGCTTATCTCTAACGGACGATTCCGATTTACTAGCCGTTGCACATGGACTAGCCGTTATGATATTTACGTCACTGATGTGACAATCCCTGCGAATCATCATTATAAATAGGAGATAGGGTTAGGATCACTTTGTATTTAAATTCGAAGTATCTCCCTTTATAATCGTCACCGAAGGCTTTGATCAGGTATCATTTTCTTCTTTCTCTTCTTTGCTCTGTTCTTTGTTACTTTTACTCTGTTTTTTGTCTCGAACATGCTTCTTCGGAATTCACCGCACAAAGGCTCTAAGAAGGATAGTCCCTTGAAAAGCCAGGGGATTATCAAGGATTCTCCTATGGAGAGGTGCTGTTTTACCGATATCCAGATAGACAAGATTCGCCATTGCTTCCCGGCGAATGTTGTTTTTAAGCCTTTTGACCCTACTGCTTTGAGTGATTTTGTTTCGGACACTTGGGTGGCCTTTCCTGCTACCCCTTTCCTCATCGGGTACTCATATCCTTTTCCGACATTTACCCAATCCTTCTTTTCTCTTGCCGGCATCTCATATATCCAAGCTATGCCGATGATCTGGAGGGTTCTATATACCTTCGAGAGGATCATCGAGCAAGAAGGGATTGATTTGGGGATGTCAGAGTTAGCTGAACTTTATGATCTCACCACCTTTGGTTCTCACCGGTACTTGTTGAAACGGAAAGCTGGGGAGGATCATCCAATCTTCAAGGTTACCAAGAATGATGCCAACTGGAAACGTCGATTTTTCTTTGTTAAGAGGAATTCCATCCCGGATGGAAAGGATCTGCCCAAGGAATGGGCCACTCATGGTAGGGTAGAGGATCCTTGAAGGATCACTATCAGTCCTGTCTCTTATGATGAGGATCACTGATGTCTTTTCTTTTTTGCAGCTATCTCTGTTGCTCACTTAAAGTTGACCCCTGCTGCCAAAGAAAGAGTGTTAGCTTTCAAGAAGCTTAATCCTGAAGTCAGAAGCTTCCAAATCATTATCCAAGATTCTCAAGAGATATCCTCTGCATCTGCCACAATGTCAAGTAAGTATCCTCCTAGAAAATAAGTTTTATGTGAAAGTATTTAATTTAACAAGGGAACTTATCTTGTTTTTGAATTGTGTAGGTGCCGGAAAGTCTGCCAGGTCCGTTAAATCTGCCTCCAAGTTTGGGATTAGTGACCTTGCCAATGTCACCTCCTCAAAGAAGAAAGCTTCTGCTGCCAGCCCTTCAGTCTCAGCTCCTAAAGCGTCCATTCGGGGTAAGGGAAAAAAGAGGAAAGCTTCTGATGAACTCCAAGGATTCCCTCTCCTTCGCCAGCAATTTCTTGATTACGTGAATGAGGTAAGGATCACTGCCCCTGTAGGTTATCCGCCTATCATATTTTATGTATCCTGCTTTTCTTGAGGATCACCTGAGTCTGAGCTTGTCTTTATTCTCTTGTTTGCAGAAACTTGCTGAGATTGAAACTTATCTTGGCAATGTTGAGGACCAGGAGAGCCAGATTGCTGATCTTCAACAAATGGGCGTGCTTAAGGATCTCAAGATAGGAGATCTTGAGAAGGAGCTCCGGGTCATGAAGGCTGAGGCTGCTCAGAGGTTGATTGATATGGATAACGAGAAGCAGGAGATCACCCAAGATGCTAAGGTCTCCGCGGCAATTGCTATGTATAAGATTCAACTTCAGATGGCCGAGGAAGCTCAGGATCCTACCTTTGACAAAGGCTCGTGGGATGTTGAAGGTTGGAAGGCAAGGCTGGCAGACCTGGAGGACGAGGATGAGGCTGAGGAGATCCCCATGCTGGAAGGTGGTGATGCTGGCAAGGATCAGGGTGAAGCGAGTGGAGCTGGTGGTGATGGTGCAGCGAAGGTTTGAGCTGCAAGATTGGGCAATGATGGAAACTTCTAGACATAGCCGGAGCCCAATTTTTTTTGTTTAGTGGTTGTGATGTTTTAAAACAATGATGGTCTGTATTTGAACAATAGTTTAGGGTTGAGGATCCTGGATCCTTTGAACAATAGGTAGGATTACAAAAGGTGGAGGGATCCTCTGTTTGGGGGATGAAGCCTTTGTGATCCTGCCGCTTTTACTTTCCTGCAAAAATGCTAAGACCGCATAGACAATGGACACCCTTTGCCAACCCATGTGGACGGGCCACGTTTTGCTGGTAGAAATGTGGGTTGGCAATTTTGACAACTTTTTTGAAAGGATTAATGATCCTTTGGTTTAATAATATAACTTTAATCTTTCTGGCTTATCTTGTGTTGTTATCCTTCAATAATCCTCTTATTTCTCAATTGCTCTATTTGTTAAAATAATAAGAGTTGAAAAAGTGTTTAATAAACTTAGGATATGATCCTAGATCAAATATCCTCACATTCAAAGAATTTTTAGTTCAAGGATCATAGGTTCGGTTGTCAAAGTGTAAGGGTTGGTTAGGATAAAGAGTATAATCAAAAATAGTCAAGGATCATACCTGAGGACCCACGTTAGGATCCTAACCTTCAATCAAGACAAACATAGATAAGACTTTGATAATTAATGAGGATCTAGGATCCTTATGTGTTTAGATTTCCAAAACCTGAAAAGTGAGATATAACTTGGGACTAAGCCAATGTAAAAGATAAATTAGTAACTGGGGACATGCCCAAAGTATAACTGAGAATGATCCCAGAGGATCACTGGGGACAAGCCCATAGGATAACTGGGGATGATCCCGGAGGATCACTGGGGACAAGCCCATAGGATAACTGGGGATGATCCCGGAGGATCACTGGGGACAAGCCCATAGGATAACTGGGGACAAGCCCAAAGGATCGTATGTAAACTGGAGTATGGCCCTTTCTGGCAACTATCCAAACTTTAGTGACATGAAAATGTCAAAACCTTAGCTAACGTGAAAACGTTAGAAACCTTAGGAACGGATGTATGGTGCGTCCACCATTATACGTAGGATCCTGGGTATAGCCAGTACGATGAGGTCGCCAGCCCCGAAAATGGGTACTGATCCCAAAGACGTGAACTATATCAGGATCATCGTGCGCTGCTGGCGGAAACTGGGGATAATCCCAAGGATAACTGGGGTTGTACCCAAGGATCTGTGGTGCTTTTGGTGATCTTTGACAATTTGCTGAAGATACCTGAACTATCATAACTCAAATGGTTTGTGAGTAGAGGATGAAGGATACATGATCCTTATCCTTAGGCAAAAAGTATTAAAATGCAATAGTTTTAGGACAAGCATATTACCAGGATGAGGATCATCAATGGCATCGGGATCCTTCAAGGATACTCCAATGTAAGGATCACATGCATGAAGGATCCTGTTCACATGAAATATTTCTTTAAGTGAACAGCATTCCATGCTCTTGGCAATAAGTTCCCTTCCATGGTTAGCAGCCTGTATGCCCCCTTTCCTGCTTCGGCTTCAATTAAGTAGGGACCTTCCCATTTTGGTGCTAGCTTCCCGTCAGCAGGATTAATAGTATTTTGAAATGCTTTTCTTAATACCATATCTCCGACTTGGAACTTCCTTATCCTGACATTTTTGTTGTAGGCACCAGCCATTCTTTGTTGGTAGCTTGCCATCCTTATTCTGGCTAGATCCCTGATTTCCTCAATAGTATCCAAATCCTGAGCTAGAGTTGCAGCATTTTCTTCAGGATCACGAGCACTTGTTCTAGCAGTTGGGATCACCATTTCTGTTGGGATCACTGCTTCTGCCCCAAATACTAAAGAGAAAGGTGTTTGACCAGTGGCGTTTTTGGGAGTTGTCCTATCAGCCCATAGCACATAAGGTAACTCTTCTGCCCATTTCCCTTTCTTGGATCCTAGCTTCTTCTTCAGATTGTTGATGATGATCTTGTTGGATGATTCTGCTTGACCATTGGCTTGCGGGTGAACTGGTGTTGATGTGATCATCTTGATTCCCCAACTGTCACAAAAGTTAGTGGTTCTCCTTCCAATGAATTGAGAACCATTATCACATATAATTTCAGAGGGGATGCCAAATCTGGTTATAATGTTTCTTTTGATAAAGGATATAACTTCCTTCTCTCTGACTTGAGCAAAGGCTTCAGCTTCTATCCACTTGGAAAAATAGTCAGTCATGGCAAGCATAAATACTTTTCCACCAGGTGCTTTAGGAAGCTTGCCAACTATATCCATTCCCCATCTCATGAATGGCCAAGAGGATGGTATGGGGTGTAGTAATTCAGCTGGTTGGTGAAGGATATTGCTATGTCTTTGGCAAGGATCACATTTCTTAGCATACTCCGTAGCATCCCTTTTCATGGTTGGCCAGTAGTATCCTGTTCTAAGGATCCTTGAGAACAAAGCTCTGCCCCCAGTATGGTTTCCACAATCTCCTTCATGGAAATCCTTCAACACCTCTTCAATTTCAGGATCCTCGATACATCTCAAATATGGTCCTGCAAGAGATCGCTTATATAATACATTATTCAGAATTGTGAATTGAGATACCTTAATCCTGAAAGCTCTAGGATTTTCTCCCATCGGGATCTCCCCGTGTTGCAAATATCCCATGATCGGTGAGATCCATGATCCTGAATTAGGTTGGGCTTCTTCACTAGGGATCATTGCAGTATCTTCTTCTATTTCCATGGCCACCTGTTTTTCAATAGCAGGAGCCAGGATATGGATGATAGGGATACTTATATCTTCTGGAATCTTCAAGGATGATCCTAGGTTGGCCAATGCATCAGCTTCCGTGTTATCCTCCCTTGGTACCTGTGTTAAGCTAAAAGAAACAAAAGAGAGTGCCAATTCTTTGACTATCTCTAAATATTTGGTTAGTTTTTCACCTTTAACAGCATAGGATCCATTAAAGTGATTGGTGATCAATAATGAATCTACATATACTTCGAGATACTTTACCCCCATATCCTTAGCAATTTGTAAGCCAGCAATTAAGGCTTCATACTCAGCCTCATTGTTAGTTGCCTGGAACTCACAAGCTATAGAGTGGGGTATTATGTCCCCCTGTGGCGATTTTAGTAGGATCCCTAGCCCTGTGCCTTTGATATTTGAGGATCCGTCGGTGTGTAGTATCCAAGGATCCTTGGTCTCATCCAGCTGCTGGACCTCCAATTCTGCTTCCTTTTGTAGATCACTACTGAAATCAGCCACAAAGTCAGCTAGTGCTTGAGATTTAATGGCTGTTCTTGGTTCGTATCTTATATCGTGGGCACTAAGCTTCACTGCCCACTTAGCCATTCTCCCTGACATATCCGGTTTCCTGAGGACATTCTTAATTGGAAAATTAGTTTTAACAACAATAGTATGGATTTCAAAATAATGCCTTAACTTAATGGATGCCATGATTAATGCAAGGATAAGTTTTTCGAGGTGTGAGTACCTGGATTCGGCATCAAGTAGACTTTTACTTACATAGTAGATAGGATATTGTGTACCTTCGTGATCCTTAACAAGGACAGCACTTACAGCGGTTGAGGATACCGCCAGATATAAGGATAACACATCTCCTTTTTCCGGTTTTGCTAATGCTGGTGCTGAGGACATATACTCTTTTAGGGCTTGTAAAGCATTTTCATGCTTCTCAGTCCATTCGAACTTCTTATTCTTCCTTAGGATATCGTAGAATTCTTTGCACTTTTCTGAGGATTTCGATATGAACCTGTTTAAAGCTGCTATCCTGCCTGTTAGTCTTTGAACATCCTTGGCATTGGCAGGAGATTTGATATTTATTAATGCTTTGATTTGTTCCGGGCTTGCTTCAATGCCCCTCTGGGTTACCATGTATCCTAAGAACTTTCCTGCCTTAACACCAAAATGGCATTTTGAAGGATTAAGTTTCATGTTATAATTATCAAGGATATCGAATGCTTCTTCCAAGTCCCTTAGGTGATCCTCTGCTTTCTTTGACTTGACCACCATATCATCTATGTACACCTCCATAGTTTTTCCAATTTGATCTTTGAACATCATATTCACCAGCCTTTGATATGTTGCACCTGCATTTCTTAGTCCAAAAGGCATGGCAATATAACAATATAAACCGGTTGGGGTCATAAAGGCTGTATCCTCTTGGTCAGATGGTTCCATCTGGATTTGTTGGAATCCAGATGATGCATCCATAAAGGTTAACAGTTCATGCCCCGCTGTTGCATCCACCATGGAGTCAATGTGGGGTAATGGGAAAGGATCCTTGGGACATGCCTTATTCAAATCAGTGAAATCGACACATACCCTCCACTTTCCGTTTTTCTTTTGGACAACAACCACATTGGCTAACCATTTAGGATATTTTACCTCTCTGATCATACCTGCTCGAAGTAGTCTCTCTACTTCTTCTTGGATAATGGCATTCCTTTCTGGTGCAAACTTCCTCCTTTTTTGATGGATTGGTTTGATAGACCTGTCAATGCCAAGTTTGTGAGTAATAATATCCTTAGATATACCTGTCATATCTTCATGTTTCCAAGCAAAGGTGGATTTTCTTCTTTTGAGGAAGGATATTAAGTCTTCTTTCATTTGGCCAAGGATCCCTGATCCGATATAGATTTTTGATTCAGGATCACTAGGATCCAAGAAGATTTCGTCCACATCTTGTTCCCTTGCCTCCAAGATATTCCTCGGAGGATACTGTAATTGCTATTGCTCCCTTGGCTTCGAGGTTGGCTTCATGGATGAGGTATAACAATCCTTAGCCTCCTGCTGATCACTGTCGATCTTGATTATCCCCCATGGGCTAGGGAGCTTCACACATTGATGGTAGGTAGATGGAACTGCTTTCATGTCGTGTATCCAAGGCCTGCCAAGGATAACGTTGCAACAAGACAAACAGTCAATAACACAAAATTTTTGGTAATTATGTAATCCTTCTACGTAGATTGGGAGTTTGATGTCCCCCAGAGTTTTCTTCGTTTCTCCACTAAATCCTACAAGCACGGAGGATCTTGGTGTGATGTCTGATTCTGGGATACCCATTTTCTTCAGTGCATCAAGCTGGATAATGTTCACTGAGCTCCCTCCGTCAATAAGGATCCTGCGGACAAAGTGGTTAGAGATAAAGAGAGTGATAACTAGGCTATCATGGTGAGGATCCTGAACATTAACGCGATCATCCTCATCAAATGTTATTATCTTCCCTTCCGAGACACTTGAGGTTCTAATAGGCCTTTCTCCATTATCCATTTTTGATTCTTTTGCATATCTTTTGGCCGCTGAGAAGGATGTACCACAGATGTCTGATCCTCCGGATATAAAGTTGATCACTTGTGCATTTGCCGGAGGTGCTGGGGCTTTTTCGGGGATCCTTTCAGGATCCTGGGTCCTTTGCTTTTTTCTCCCCAGCAATTCTTTTAGATGCCCCTTGCTTAGCAGGTATCCAATTTCCTTTCTTAAGGCTATGCAATCTTCAGTCAGATGGCCGAAATCCTCATGGTATGCACACCATTTGGACTTGTCTTTAGTCCCGGATGGTTTATCATTCTTCCTGGGCCACCTAGCCTTTTCACCTAGATTCTGCATTGCAAGGATTAGTTCATGATTATCAACGGAAAAACAATATTCTGAGATTGGAGGATATTCTTCATCATCCTCCTCTTGGTCGACAGCATGCACATTCTTGTTCTCGTTTCTATGGTAGGATTTGAACTTGTTGCTTTTGAAGGAGGATCCTTGCTTATCTTGTTTTGAGGATCCTACTTGTCTCTCCTGGATCCTCTTGTCATCCTCTAGCCGGATAAACCTGAGTGCTCGAGTTCTTACTTCATCTAAATTCCTGCAAGGTGTCATAACAAGATCATCATAGAATAATGAATCCTTAAGAAGTCCCATTTTGAAGGCTTCAACAGCCGTAGCCATATCCAAGTTGGGAATATCCAAGGATTCTTTACTAAATTTAGTTATATAATCCCTTAATGATTCATTATTATTTTGAGTTATCCTGTACAAATCACTGGTTAATTTTTCAAATTTTCTACTACAAGAGAATTGGTTATTGAATAAATTAACTAAATTAGCAAATGAAGTAATAGAGTAAGGGGGAAGACTTAGCAGCCACTTAAGAGCTGATCCAGTTAGAGTGGATCCAAATCCTTTACATAGGCATGCTTCCTTTAACTTTTCTGGGATAGGATTGATTTCCATCCTTTCCCTGTATTGTGCTATATGCTCCTCTGGATCCGTTGTGCCATCATACAGCTTCATGGTAGGGATATGGAACCTTTTGGGTACCTCTGCATCACAGATTGGTGGTGCAAAGCGAGATACCTTGTGGCTCCCATCTGCAATTTCTGGGATAGGCTTGACTACCCCTGGAACACTTGAGATCATGTCCTTTAGTTTCTGTAATTCCCTGGCCATAACATGATTGGTACCTGTATCCTGCATGAATCCAAGGTTAGTAGTAGGATAATTATTTAAAGTGTTACCTCCCATTGGGTTCTGGTTAGGGAATCCACATTGCTGGGATTCTGGAACAACGGAAGGACCAGTGGAAGCAATGGTCTGCATTGGAATGAAGTCCCCTTGATGGATATCTAAACTTCCTGTTTGCAAACTTTTTAGGGATCCTGGCATCTGTAAGGATCCTGGTAACTGGGATGATCCTGGAACGAAGGAGGATCCTTGAACCTGGGATGATCCTGGAATAAAGGAGGATCCTTGGCCCTGGAATGATCCTGGGATAAAGTAGGATCCTTGAAACTGTTGTGCCCCCGGATAGGCTCCCGGATTCACGAAGGATCCCATATACTGAGGATAGGATCCTGCTGGCTGAAAATACGAGCCCGATGTCTGAGTCATTGCTGCTGACTTGAGATGTAATCCTCTCGTCTCCCCTGTGATCTGTACGTCTGGGATCCCTGATGGCTGAGAGGTGACCATTGGAGTCTCAAAACTCAAGGATTTTGGCATCAGTGGGGAATGATCCTCTGCCGCTTTCTTTTGTCTTTTGAGATCTCCAATCTCCCTGAGGATCCTGTCATTAGTTTCATCCTGCCGCTGCATACGATCCTTCATCTGCAAAATTAAAGCAAACACATCACTAGTACTGGGAATAGAAGAATTCATAGCAGAAGAAGATGGAGGTTTAGAGAAAGAAGGGGTTGGTCTCTTCTCAGCATTTCTCTGGGATCCTGCCGGTGGAGGAGGTAGAGTGGTTTGTGCTGAGGTGACTGCAGACATCGCTGTGGAGGTGTTCTTCAATGATGAAGCCATGCAACTCTTTGAAATGATTTCGAACAAAAGATTTTCTTTATGAATGAAGCACCAATTGCCCCACGGTGGGCGCCAAACTGTTTTGGTCAAAAATCACACAAGGATAATGTAACCAAACTTTATGTAAACGGGGTATGATGCTTGGTTAGCTATGAAAGTAAAGGATCACTTCTGTGATTAAGATACAAAGACACAATGATTTATACGAGGAAAAAGCCCTTGATCAATGTATGATCTCCGGCATAAAAAACCTCGGGTGATGGCAACTACCGATCACCAACTTCAATATAATAAAAATGTAGTTACAACTTCGGATAGTAATGAGCTGAGTACAAGGATCACTGAGTGTCTAAGTGTGTGAGAGTTGTGTCGTATGTTGTGTGTGTTCTTCCGAATGAGGAAGATGGGTATTTATACATGTGTAGGTAACTTATTTTTGGTAGATAGACCACTAATCAGCTCATTACCCCTTTAGAAATAAAGATAATCTAGCCTAAATTGCTGCCCTTAGATCAAGCCATGTTTCCATATCCGGCACAACGTTCATCTTCAATTCAGCTCTTGCCATATTTGTAAAAGCGCGTCCCTGGATCATGATATGTAGGGCATATCCTGCTAGATATTCCTGCAAAATAATATTGTAGTAATCGAAAATGACCGTTAGTATAAGGATCACCTCAATGTCCCGTGATCCTGATCCTGAGGTCCGGCTGAGGATCACTGCCTGCCAAAGAAATAAGGATCACTGGTTAGGATCACGTATAAGGATCATTCATAGTAAAAATCCAGCCCTAACAGTTTCCATAGGGGATCATAAATAAAATAAAGTATTGTTCAGTCAGATACAACATCAAGTTTGCGAGACTATTCGTGATGCTAGGAAGCTATTACCAGCCAAATTTCGTGTAGTACCTGCACTTAATCTTTTGGGGAAAATACGTCAGCTTACACTGGTAAATACGTTCAACTGACACATTTGAAAATGTTTATTAAAATTGATTTGAATGCACGAGGCACAAACTCTTTTATAACTTGGGAAAATTATTAAAATCTTGTGAACGAATTACATGTCCTTTTATGCGTTCAGTAGCCCGGATCCTGTCCGGGTTAAAGATTAATAGACACACCACATTGCGTAAAACCGTAGTATAAAAACCAACGGCTACGTCTTTTAATAATAATAATGTCGACATAATATACCGGGTGTACGCCTACACCGGGATGTCGAGGTTGTGGCCATTTCGTAAAATGATGCCAAGGATATCCGGGACAACGGTCATTAACCCCCCAAAGGCTTTTAAGTAACAAGACTGTTTAAATGAGCCGATCACATTATTCAATTAACCACCTAAGCGATGGAAGATATGATGCTCAATCAAGCGGTATTTTATATACCGTAACCCAAGCCCGTATAAGGGAAAATAAGTTAAAAGTATTTACCTTTGCAAGTATATTCCTTAATGGATTACGTCACAGATAGCTTTTACTGGGGCTCCTATTCTGGAATGAAGGTTTTAATTAACCTATTAGAATCCTAACGAGTCTTTATATTGGCCGTAGCCTAGACCGGTTGGTTCCGATATGTGAATACGGTTTAATCGCGCGAAAAGGCGAAAACCGAGAATGGAGTGTGATTCTGACCCAACAAGTTCAGAGACTTGTTTTAGATGGGTTTAAGGTTCACACTCTGGATTTTGGGGTCCAAATAATATAATTTGACCCGTATCGGCTATTTTATGAGAACTAGTTTCATAAGCCGAACCGTGCGCGCAATAGGCGAAACGGTTAACCATGAGAGTCTTACGCTTATTTCCTAAGTCAATATGCTTCAAAGAGGTTGTGGTATCAGTAGGATACCTTCCGTGATGCCCGTAACGAATTTTAGTTAATATATCGCCCCGTAGGGGTTTTTCGGTCATTTTAAAGACTTTTAAAGAGCTTTTCGAGTTCTACAGGCAATCTGAGTTTCCCGAACAGTTTATAAAGTCTAAAATACTTTATTTATTATTTAAAATCAGTAGCAACTGGAATCGGATCAAAAGACCTTGTAGAACTCAAGTTTTGGCCGAAAAGGGCATATTCGGTATTTACCGAACCGTAGCCATAACCGCAGGTTATGAGCAAGGTAAAATTTATTAAAAATCTTTAAAATTCTAAAAATATTATTTTACTACAGTGGGTAAAAGTTTTGGTGACGAAATCTTGGTCTGGATAGGCGTTACGCTAATTGCGCCGTTTATTACGAAAGTTTCTTATAAATGCGCTATTTAGCATAACTCTCATTCTAGACCTCGAATTGACGTGAAACTTTAAGGACATGCTTATAATTTAGTAAGCAAGGTTATGGTCCGTTCACGTGTCCGAAATACTCATTTTATTTTAAAAAGGCCGTTACGGTCAACTTTTAGGCGATTAACGGAAATGCGTAAAAGGCTTGGACAAATCATGAACCGGTCACAGAGGGTTATACCGTCATGTAACCTGGTCCTAAGAGAGTCCTAAGGCATATCTATACCTCACTAAAACGAGTCAGAACTGAAGTCAAAGCAAAAGTCAAACTTTTGCGACATTCAGCTCCGAACCGGGTCAATATGGCAAATGGTCGATTCAAACGAGCGCAAACAAGTTTATATACTTAATATCATGTTTTATGAGTGTCTAAACAGGTTCCATAGCATATGCATTACAGATTATGTAAGAATCGCAAAAATAGCTTTCTGTTGACTTTTTAAGCATTCGTTTGACTCGACATTTGAGCTAGTTAGAGTGGTGATCAGAGGGAACCCTTTTAGAGGTTTATTACCCACATAAATACCAACTCATAACTACTTTTGATCCGTCATAAGCCTGAGCCATTACAGATTTATTTTGAAGTCAAACCGTATTTACGACGGTTTGGTTTTTTAGCTATTTACTAAGTATAAATCAAACTACAAAGGATCTAAACAACTTACAGAAGTTGAGACTTGCTTAGAGAACCAAGAAAAATGCTTGAGAGCTCTTAGAATGACCAGAGAAGTGTTGTTGGGTTGTGATGAAACTTATGAGCACAAGGTGCTTATTTATAGTCAAAGACAAGCCCTTAGATCATTACACAACACTCTACAACTGATCATGGATGGATGGCATGTGTCCTAGAGGGTTATGGGTCGAGTAGGGGGCGCCCATGACCTTGAGAAACCCATAAATTCATGTTTTGCCGCTTAAAACAGCCAACAGCCAACAATCTGTCGCTGGGCGTTGCTTACGGACCGTATGGCTTCGGCCTTGCGGTCAGTAAGCCACAGGCGGATCATCAGCAATCATTCCCCCTCCTTACAGTCCGTAAGGCATACCCTTTACGGTCCGTAAGGGGTTAAAAATAAATCTTTTTAAATCTTTTTGTAATGATTATAAAATCTTGGTAATTAATTACCTGACCTTTCGGGTTTGAAGGGGTAACTTTGCGATATGGCCCTTGATTAATTACAGTTAAGGACCTCGCGTTATTTACCCGCATTGTTAAGCCCCCGGTTAATTTATTTATTACCCGGAAAGCCTTAAATTATATTATTGACGCTTTTAACCCTTCTCATACGAATTCGATCGTAACTTTCTCGTTTTAAAACGGAACTTCGCGGAATTTATATATTGCATTCTAGTGAGTGTATTATACTGTTACAAAGCCTCGGGAAAATTAAAGGGTCACTCAGAGGTATAATTAAACATGTTGACACAGTTAACCCCTGTGGTTTGTAATCTCTCACTTTCTTCCGCGTTTCGCTTCCGTACGATCTATGATTTATTCGTTTGAAGGTACAAGCATTATTTAGGGTTACTATACAGTATATTTACCTTTGTTTGACATTTATAACCCTCGAATTTATATACTTTCAAGGTTTGTCAACATTAGTCCTTTATTTAATATCAATGCCACGTGTAACTAATGACACGTGTTAACACATTATTGGACACAAAAATTCGAGGTGTTACACAAGCCCGTAATACGGAAAATAAGTTAAAAGAATTTACCTTTGCAAGTATTGTCCTTAATTGATTAAATCACAGATATCTTTTACTGGGGCTCCTATTCTGGAACGAAGGTTTTAAAATAACCTATTAGAACCCTAACGGGTCTTTATATTAGCCGTAGCCTAGACCGGTCAGTTTCAAGGGATAGATACGGTTTAATCGCGTGAAAGGCGAAAACCGAGAATGGAATGTGATTCTGACCCAACAAGTTCGAAGACTTGTTTTATATGGGTTTAATATTCACACTCTGGATTTTGGGGTCAAAATAATATGGTTTGACCCGTATCGGCTAATTTATGTAAACTAGTTACATAAGCCGAACCGTGCGCGCAATAGGCGCAACGGGTAACCGTAAGAGTCCTACACTTGTTTCCCAAGTCAATATGCCTTAAAGAGGTTGTGGTATCAGTAGGATACCTTCCGCGATGCCCGTAACGAGTTTAAGTTTATTATACGCCCCGTAGGGGTTTTCCGGTCATTTTAAGGACTTTTAAAAGGGTTTTAGAGTTCTACAGGAAATCTGAGTTTCCCGATCAGTTTATAAAGTCTAAAATACTTTATTTATTATTTAAAATCAGTAGCAACTGGAATCGGGTCAAAAGACTTTATAGAACTCAAGATTTGGCCGAAAAGGGCATATTCGGTATTTACCGAACCGTAGCCATAACCGTAGGTTATGAGCAGGTTAAAAATGATTAAAAATCTTTAAAAATCTCAAAATATTATTTTACAACAGTGAGTAAAAGGTTTGGTGACGAAATCTTGGTTTAGGTAGGCGTTATGCTAATCGCGCCGTTTATTACAAAAGTTTCTTTTAATTGCGCTATTTAGCATAACTCCTATTCTAGACCTCGGATTGGCGTGAAACTTTAGGGACATGCTTAGAATTTAGTAAGCAAGGTTATGGTCCCTTCACGTGTCCGAAATACTCGTTTTATTTTAAAAAGGGCGTTACGGTCGTGACCTGGTCCTAAGAGAGTCCTAAGGCATATCTACATTGCACTAAAACGGGTCAGAACTGAAGTCAAAGCAAAAGTCAAACTTTTGCGACATTCGGCTCCGAACCGGGTCAATATAGCAAATGGCCGAATCAAACGAGCTTAGACAAGTTTATATACTTAATATCATGTTTTATAAGTGTTCAAACAGGTTTCATATCATCTATATTACAGATTATGCAAGAATCGCAAAAATGGCTTTCTGTTGACTTTTTAAGTATACGTTTGACTCGACATTTGAACTAGTTAGAGTGGTGATCAGGGGGAACCCTTTTAGGGGTTTATTACCCACATAAATACCAACACATAACTACTTTTGATTCGACAATTCACTGGACCATTCGTGATTTGTCGCAAAGTCAATCGTTAGTTACGACAGATTGACTTTTAAGCTAAACTAAGCAAAAACAAGGCCATAGAAGGTTTGGCATACTTACAGAGACTTAGAGAACGACTTAGGATTATAGAAGAACACTTGGGAGCTTCAGGAATGAGCAGAAGATGTGTTTTGAGGTGTGATGAACTTATGCACAATGTAGGCCTATTTATAGTAAAAAAATGACCTCTAGATCATTACAACTCAGGCTACAAGTGAGTATGGATGTTCAGCAGGTGTCCTAAGGTGCTAGGGGTCAGGTAGAGGGCACCCATGCCTCATTGATTGCTCACAAGTTCGTCTATAAGCCAAATCATTGAATCTGCCCATACTTTCTGCATCTGTATGGTTCACGCGGCCCGCATGGAAGATCAGGCAGACTTGTATGCGGGTCGCCTGAGTTCTCATAACAGAACGCGTAATTGCAGAAGGCTCGCGACCCGCGTTAACTTATGTGTAACCTTTACGCGGCCCGCGTTAGGTTTATTTTTTCAAGATTTTTGAATCTTTTATAATCATTGCCAAAATCTTGGTAATTAATAACGAAATCTTCGGTAATTAATAACCTGACCTTTCGGGTTTGAAGGGGTAACTTTGCGATTTGGCCCTCGATTATTTACAACTAAGGGCCTCGTGTTATTTACCCGCATTTTTAAGTCCCCGGTTAGTTTGTTAATTATTCGGAAAGCTTTAACTTTCATTGTTGACGCTTTTAACCCTTCTCGTACGAATTTGATCATAACTTTCTCGTTTTAAAACGGAACTTCGCGGAATTTATATATACATTCTAGTGAGCGTATTTTACTGTTACAAAGCCTCGGGTACGTCAAAGGGTCACTCAGAGGTATAATTAAACATGTTGACACAGTTAACCCCAACAGCTTGTAATCTCTCACTTTCTTCCGCGTTTCGCTTCCATACGATCCATGATTTATTCGTTTGAAGGTACGAGCATCGTTTAGGGTTACTATACAGTATACTTACCCTTGTTTGACATTTATAACCCTCGAATTTACATACTTTCAAAGTTTGTCAACTTTAGTCCTTTATTTAATATTAAATGCCACGTGTAACTCAAGACACGTGTCACTACATTATTGGACACAAAATTTCGAGGTGTTACATTAACAAAACTTAAATAAGTTTTTAAATAACCTTTTATGGTTTTATATTCACAAATAAGCCACTTGTTGATCAAGTGTAGTCGTTTGTGTATTTAATTGAAAGTTTGCGCAATAAAGGGTTAAAAGCGTCAACATGTTAATTCTTACCTCTGAGTGACCTTTTAACAAACCGAGAGCTTCATGATATTTGATTATGCTCTCGGGAATGCCAATTGTTGGCCGTCCAAGGCTTTTGTGCCTTTAAGTGACGTTACGCGCAACTTTGTAAGTATAAGGGACTAAAAGTGTCAATATGTTTAATTATACCTCTGAATGACCTTTTAGGGAACTCGAAGCATTTTGGTGTTTAATAATACTCCCAAGAATGCTTAATATGAATTAAATAAGGCTTCAATGCTATTAATTAATGAAATGCGCAAGTTTGCGCATTAAAGGGGCCTAAAGCATCAACTTTTGAATCTACGCCTTTCGGTGACCATCTAAGCGAATGAGAGCGTATTAACATTATGTATATGCTTGGGAATGATCAATATGGGCCATGGAAAGCTTGGATATCATTAAACAGCATTTCACGCTACTTTGCGCAATTAAAGGACTATTTGCGTCAAACGGCAAAAGTAGGTCGAATCGTTTGATAACGGACCTTCTGGAATATGTCCATGAGTTAAACATACCCTAATTATCCTTTATATAGCTTAGATATAGGCTTAGAGGTGTTTGGTGCGCAAAATAAACTTTTAAGTCATGCAGCGACTAAAAGCGTCAAAAGTGCACAAGTTTGCATTTTCGCGCATATCTTACGTTCTGAATACATCCGGACATCCAAAACTTTATGTAATCATTAAAATATTTTATTTTAGTGATTGGTATGATAAAATTCCATTCGTCGCGTAATTTGGATCGTTTTTGCATTCATTACGACTTCCGTCGTAATTAACCGAACAACGCAACCGTACGACCAAACGAACCGACATCCAAAATATTTTTGAGCATGTTTTGAGTTCCCTATACTTTAACCTCATTTTAGAGCCTTGAAATGAGGTTAGCGGGGATTAAACGTGTCAAAAATTGAGCCGAAATGCAAGATTCTGAAGTTCAGGGACCAAAATTATCATTCTGCCATAGTTATCTTAGGAAGGGACCAAAATGAAAAATCTAAATTCCAGCTTGTTCCAGCTGTTCCCCTCATTTGCACATGGTTTTAATGAAACTATAGGCTCCCATGGTTTCACAAAACCATGGGCACATGTGTACGGATGAGATCGAAGCTCGTTTTACGATGAACGATCCTAACGGTTCTAGTTTTCCTATAAATACCCATTCCCCACTTCATTTCTTTTGCACCTTGATCTTGAATTCTCTAAGTTGGGGACTTTTCTCTTCATACCTGAGAATTTAGGATCAACCCTCCTTGCTTGGACCCTTTGTAAGTCCTTTTTCGTGATTAGTTTAAATTTTTAGCGGTTATAGCCGAAAAGTCAAGCGTTCGATAAACGCTTTGACTTTTAAACAGTTAAGCCATAGTTCGCAATGAACATGGCTACGTGACCGTAATTAGGTAGGCGATTAACCCTCAAAAGGGCGCCTCCTAATTACCACGTTTACTTAGTTTAATTGTCGGGTCAAATGAAAGTCAAACGGGTTAGTCTTAAATAAAAAAAATGCATAACTATTAAATTAAAAGTCATAAAAATCAGTTTTGCCACATTAATAACTTGGTAAATATTAGTTGAACATGCCTAAGCATGTTCAACCCGACAATTCTAAGTATAGGCTTGGTTCGGAACCGAAAGTCACAAAAGTTGACTTTTGCTTTGACTTTCAGTTCTGACCCGATTTAGCTTAGTTTAGATATGCCTTAGGATTCTTTTAGGACCAGGTTATAGGTTAGTATAACCCTCCGAGGTTATACAACCTGGATCCTTAGTTATCCTATTCATTGCAAGTTTCCGTTGTATGCCTAACTATTGACCGTTATGCCCTTTTGACTATAAAATGATATTTTTGAAAATATGAAAGAATAGAAACCTTTATTACTGATATATAAACATGTCCCTGTAATTTGACATCAGTTGGAGGCCTAGATTAGGAGTTATGCTCAATAGCGTAATTAAAAAGCTTTTTATTAATTAAACGGCATAATTAGCGTATAACCTATCTAAACCCAATTTTTGATACCAAACTTTTTACCCACTGATATAAAATAATATTTTGGGATTTTTTAAATATTTTTAATTATTTTTAGGCTGAGCATGACATAAGGTTTTAAGCTTGATTCGGTAATTGCCGGTTTTGCCCTTTTGGGCTATAAAATGAGTTTTACAAATCCTTTTGACCCCAAACCTTTTTCTACTGATCTAATATGATAAATAAAGTATTTTGAGGCTTCTGGAATAATAAAAATATCAGCTTTTCTTTGAAAACCCGGAAATGGCTCTAAATCGCCTTTTTAAGCGTTTTTAACGCATAGTATGTATCAAAACTATTTTAAACATATAAGGGTTGATGCCTACTGATATATTCAGTAAATTTTTACATTTTAACAGTAAGGAAAAGTTTTAAACTTAGGTTTCCAGTTTTGACCTTTTAAGCCTATGTGAAATTACCAAAATGCCCCTACGGTGCATAGTATGGTTATAAATGATAAATTTCACATATAGGTAATACCCTACTGATGTAACTTAGTAAACTAAGTATCTTTACTAATCAAATCAGACCTGAACCTCGGATTTATATTTGATCTCTTTTATAACCTTTAAAAAGACCAAAATACCCCTTCGGGGCATAAATTGGTTTTAAATTCATTTTGGGCATAACGGAAGGTATCTTACTGATATCACATCATATTTAAGGCATATTGACTTAGGAAACCTGTATATGACTCTTTTGGTTACCCGTTACGCACTTCTCGCGTTCGGATCGGCGTATGTAACTAGTTTGCATATATTAACCGAAACGGGTCAAACCATATCGTTTTTGTCTCAAAATTCAGAATGTGATTAAGTTACCCATATTAAACAAGCATACAAGCTTGTCGGGTCAAAACCACATTCTAAACCGGTATTCGCTTTATCATGCGTTTGAACCGTGTCTTCCTTTTGAAAACTAACCGGTCTAAGCATAGGCTTATTTAAAGACCCGTTAGGATTCTAATAGGTTATTAAAAACCTTCGTTCCAGATTTAGGAGCCCAGTAAAAGCTATCTGTACTTGCTTGGTGGTATACGACTGGGATAAATTGTATAAATTTGCTCAGGTAAATATATTTAACTTATTTTCCCTTATACGGGCTTGGGGTACGGTATATAAAATACCGCTTGGTCGGGTAATTGACCTTAACCGGTCGGTGGTTAAGTGTTGTCAAAATGACCCGTTTGAAAATGTTGTTTTGTTTGTTTAACGCCTTTGGGGGTTTAATGACCATGTCCCGGATATCCTTAGCATCATTCAAAGAATGGCCACGACCTTAGCACACTGGTGTAGGCGTACACCCGTAGTGCGTTAAAATCAATAAAGTATAACAGTCGGTACGAGAAGAAATCTCGCGGCGGAACTATACTATGTGGTGTGTCTATTAATCTTTAACCCGGTACGACCCGGAAAACTGAACGCAGACAAACATGTAATTCTTTTACAAGATTATAAGCAAATAATTATCCCAAGTTATAAAAAGTTTTGTGCCGCGGGCATTCAAATCAATTTTTAAAACAATTTCAAAATGAGTCAGTTAAATTGTATTTACCAGTGTAAACTGTCGTATTTTCCCAGAAAGATTAAGTGCAGGTACTACGCGTAATAGGCTGGTCTCTCCTAGCATCAAATAGAAGTCTCGCAAGCTTAGATGTTAAAGTCTGTTGAACAAGTTTCCTCTTTATTTTGATCCGCCTGTGGATCCATTACATTCCGTTTGTAATACTTGGATATTACTTTATATCGGATTGTAATATAATTATCTTTTGCTTCCGCTGTGCATTTAAATTTGTGTTGTTTGACTAGGATGATAATAACTACGTCACGGTACTCCCCACCGAGCCCACCGGTAATACGTGGTAAAATAGGGGTGTGACAGGTTGGTATCAGAGCCAACATTGAGTGAATTAAACACTAGCCTTTTGTGTTTAATCTCAGTTACACAATTGCACTTTTCTTGATTCTAGAGTCTAGACAAGAACTTAGGACTAATCCCAATTCGTTTTATTTTGTCCTTGATTTGTTTCCTTTGTTATTTTTCTGATTAGCCCCTGCATGGGCAAGTCATTTTTGTAGAAGTCCCGTTTAGGGCAACCATGTATTTGTTTAAATTTTAGTGGAATGGTTAGATTTAAAATAACATTCCTATTATAAGATCTACCATTATAGTAAAATGGCAAAATCTAAAAAGGACAAGACCTAGCTCAGGTGTCGTTCTAAGACAGGGCCAAGATGGTAGTTCCTCAATTAGATTCAGATCCTTATTAACATCTCAATTTAGGATTGTTCTGCGTTAAATATTAAAAAGAATCTTAAAGGTAAAACCTAGCCTAAATGTCATTGCAGACATGGCCAAGATGGTAAAACCTAGCCTAAATGTCATTGCAGACATGGCCAAGATGGTAAAACCTAGCCTAAATGTCATTGCAGACATGGCCAAGATGGTAAAACCTGCGCAAAAGATTCCAAATCTTGTTAACATCTGAAAGTATGTTAACATGCTAGGCAAATTGTGATGCAGTAAAAATCACACAGGCCATCTTTAAAATTGGGATAATTTAAATTCCCTGTAATTATATAGCCATCCCTTAAGGATGAAGTGCCTACGGGTAATAATTAACGTCCTCTGGGACTAAGAGACAGTGGAAGTCTGCAACTCACTGTCTAGAAAGGGTAATGAACTTGGATTCAGACCCTAATACCTCGATTCTGTGGGAATCCTGGTTATAAATTAAACTTGTCTACGTGACTAGGCCTTTTGTGCCAATATTAAAACTGTAATATAGGATTGTAATAAAGGTCCTGAATATATATAAATGATTAACAAATTAACCAAAAATGGCTATTAAAACCATGGTTAATAAATCATAATACTGTAAAACCTTCTAAAATAAACCTTGTCCATTTTTTCTTTACGTGGCAATTAAAGCTACATGGCAAGGTCAGATGAGGTAAACAACCGTTCGGTGAAAAACCATGGGTTATAAATTTTAGTAATTTCCTATAAGCCTATTCTAAGGATTCAAATCCTTGTAAACACCTGTAAACATGTTAACATTCCTGGCAGATGTGATTCAATCACATAATTCATCTTTATACTGGATTCTCCCGAAATCCTTCTTATTTGGTAAATAAAGCATCCATTAAGGATGTAATGCTTACGGGCCATATTCATTGTCATATAAGACAAAAGACAGTCGTAGCCTACAACTCCCTGTCAAGAAAAGGCAATGAACGATGTTCAAAGCCTAAATACCTGATTTTACAAAATCATGGGTTATAATATAAAGTTGCCCTTGTGACTTGGCCTTTTGTGCCATAGTTATATTTTAAATAAATTTAGGATAATTATAATGAAAATCCTGAATAAAATAAATATCATTCCTTTTCTGCCAGTGAATATATTAAAAAGAATCTTAAAAGGTATAACCTAGCTTGAATGTCAGTAAAGACCTAGCTATGATGGTAAAACCTGTTTAAAAGAGATTCAATTCCTTGATAAACATGTTAACACTCCTGACAACAGTGATGCGATAAAATCACATTTGTCATCCTTATATTTGGAATTTCCAAACCCCTTATTTAGCCTAAATGATCAGAATGAATCATGGCTAATAATCGTCGAACATGATGTATATGTCAAAACATCCTTTTAAGATGTATGCCTACGGGCAAAGATGTATTCATGATAAAGATAGTTATTCATAACTTCCTGTGAAAAGGTAATGAGTTATGAAATTTTCCGATCCAAAGGAATCATTGATTATGTTTTAGATTGTCCTTGTGACAAGGCTTTGTGCCATCTAAAGAATCCTTTAAAACAAGCCCTTGTGCTGTATAAAGTGTCCGTACGACATTGACAGTTGTGACTTATATCCCCTGTCTAATAAGAAGGATTAGATTCTGTGTAAACGCCAAAGATGATTTATTTAAAAACCTAGGCAAAACATAATCAAATAAATCTTATATTATCTAATGGCCTTTAAGGTTTGATTACACTGTGGCTATTTAATCATAAAAAATTCGACGATTTGCTATATAATTAAGTAAATTATTATTACCCGGTTTTTAGCCTTCAAAGCTTCATCATGGCGGATTCATATGAAGCCCACAATCATCCAGTTGATCAGAGTAATACTGTAAGACTGATCTTAGCGGGCGCTGAGCTACAAGCTATGTTAGATATAGCCATAAACAAAGCAGTGGACCGAGTATTTAAGGATCATAAGCGGAAGTGCGAGAATATCCCAAATATGGGTTACAAAAAGGGTAAGACTAGTCCAAATTATAACTAGTCCAAGCCAAATAAGGCAAAACCCAAATGTAAAACCTGCGGGAAACAGCACTTCAGAAAATGTATCCAAAAGCAGATCATGAGATGGGGCATCTATAGGAAGACAGATCACAAGACTCATGAATGCAAGGACTTGAAGGACGCCACATGCTATGGTTGTGGCGAGAAGAGGCACATAAAGACCCGCTGCCCAAAGAAGGCGACTAAAGAGAAGGGCATTTGGAATTCTCAAGCTAAGCCTTGTGAAATCTGTAATAAAGAAAGGCACAAATCTTTGGAGTGCCAAGATAGAAAGGACGCAACCTGCTATGGTTATAAGGAAATAGGGCACATCGAAAACTAATTGCCCAAATTAAACCAACAAGCCTGGGGAGGCTAAGAAGACCAA